>NC_056741.1:56440742-56523242 GCF_019279795.1 Protopterus annectens | reverse complement strand
TTTAGTGAGATTCATCTTATATTAATACAACTCTTAGCAAGGTTGCAGGAGTTGTTCAGTATGAATATTGTTTGAAGTTTCCCTGAAATTTAAGATCAGCCCCGATGGCAGAGCACACACACGACACCATGTCCTCATTTGGTGTTAGTTTTGTTACAATTAAAACCCCAAAAATCCATAACTCTAAATATATACATATCAGCTGTTCAAAAAAAAATCTCACACTGGCACATTGAAGCTACTGAAAAATACTATGAACCAAGTGTCCTGAATGTCCTAAGGACTAGGTCGTGTTACCTACATTACTTCAGGAGTACCTTTTGATGTCCTTTGCAGATTGTGTTCACCAAACCAGGCCTTTTAATACCTTTTCCCATTCTCCTGATTACATTCTCAGAAAACATGAGGGGATGTAGGCAGGCTCAAGCGATATCTTTCCAATGGAACAACAGCAAGACATTGCTTAGGATCTGCTCCCAGCATGCACTGGTCTTATGTCAGGGTACAGTTAGCTACTCTATAATGCAGTGTCTGGTCTTAGCAAAGACAAGCTCTAGACTTGCAACAGACAGTGGTCCAAGACGGCATGTAGTCATTAACAAATGGTTAATCTCAGCTTCTCAGCTGTAGTAGTGAGCAATCTTTAACTCTAGAGTGACGCTCTCTCTTCTCAAGAAACAGTTCCAACATACCTTTGAATGAAACACCAAACATTGTTTCTCTACAATGTGGGAATCTACAAGTTTGTAATTGCCTGGTTATTACTTTTACTTTTTTTTCTTTGCTAGTTTTCATCCCATGCAAACTCTTTATTTGCACCAGACTGCTATGATTTTTCCAAATGCTACATTGTTTTACTGGCACTTCTAATCTAGGAACAAACAAATGATTGTTAAAACCACAATGTTGATGTTATCTCCACTTTCAGCCCCCCCCCCTCCCAAAAAAGAGGGAAAGAAAAACTTGTTTGGTGCAGAAGGGGGATATACCTTAGCTGAGGTTTTTAGTGTATATTTCATTTTGGGAATTTCTGGTACCATGCTATCTTCTCCTAAACAACTAAATCTGTTGTCACAGACGACAACCCACTTTCATTATATTTTAGTCCTTATTTGTTAATTAATTAATTAATTCATTCATTCATTCATTCATTCATTCATTCATTCATTCATTAAAATTTGTTTTCCAGATAAGTGAACTGGTCTGAGGATTCTTTTCAACCACAGCCTGGGCCATATAGGCAAGAGTGATAAACATAATTAAAATGAGCACACATTAAAGCAGAATAAAATGCCAAAAAAAAAAAACAAAATCCCAACTGAGAATAAGACAATAAATCATCAGAGCAGAAGCACCTGTGGAACGTTGTGTAATTGTTACACAATAATAACAAACAGAGTAGAGTCAAGGTAACAGCTGCAGAGGCAACAAAATATCTAAGGTGCATTTAATAACTAACAAACAAACACAACCCCATAGTTTGCAGAGAAGGAATACTGTAGGAACATGAAAATACATGTTGCTGAGATTTTTGCATTAACGTGTAGAGACATGTAGCAGACAGACAAATAACTTCACAAAAATACAATAAATTAGACCGCCAGCCTATAGCCTACAACAGACTAATGGAAACTAGATAAGGCATAGTTTACCACAAGAGGCAGAAAGTAGCCATTTTGGAAGAAATCAGGCAGTGTCTCAAAGCAATTACAATTATTTTCTTTAGAAATATGCCATTTGAGAAATTGCTTGAAGGTTTAAAGTTTTTCAGAATTCTCAGTGTTTTTAGAAATGTTACTCCAGGTGGCCAAAGCTATCTTGGAGAGTGTCCGTTCACAAAGGGACAGAGTGAAATAACGCCTTAGTAGCTGCAAGCAGTTGGAGTTCCAGAGAGAATACCTTTGTTGTCTGTGCAGTACATAGCATAAGCCTTGTCTGTGCAGTACATAACAAAAGCATTGTCTGTGCAGTACATAACATAAACATTTTCTGTGCAGTACATAACATAAGCATTGTCTGCACAATACATAACATAAGCACTGTCTGTGCAGTACATAACTTAAGCATTGTCTGAGCAGTACATATAAACATTCTCTGTGCAGTACATAACTTAAGCATTGTCTGCACAATACATAACATAAGCATTGTCTGAGCAGTACATAACATAAGGATTATCTGAGCAGTACATAACATAAATATTCTTTGTGCAGTACATAACATAAGCATTGTCTGCACAATACATAGCATAAGCATTGTTTGTGCACTACATAACATAAGCATTGTCTGTGCTCTACATAACATAAGCATTGTCTGTGCAGTACATAACATAAGCAAAGTAACAAGACCTGGAGATACTTGGTAGTAACGTCCTCTAATCTCACACTGCAAGCTCAAAAGCTGGAGTTATTACTTTATCATAGACATAGCCAAAACATGTAAGCATAGCAGAAATATTTCAAACCTCAGTCCTGCATGACCACAGACACATTGAAGAGATCAATCCTATGTGCAGAACTTCTACAAAATAAACAGTGGCTTACAGATGCGGCCAACCAATGGATATAAGTCAACAACCACACCCCAGGAAGAGCTCATGGGTAGGTAGCAATGCTAGCTGAAAGTGCTGCAGGAAGACAGCACTTGGGCCCAGGAAGGCTGTGGACTGAAACCAAATAGAAAATCCAAACTAAGGAATTTAAATTTTTACAGGTAAGTTAATTGGAGACTCAGGATAACTTTTCGGTCTCGGTCTAACTATAGTTTACATGAAGCATCATCAAATAAGGTCCTAAAATTACATATATTTATTTACATACTACCTCTTTTAGTTCCTCTCTTGTTTTTGGATTTATTTTTTAAGAGTGCTCCACTGAGATTTTGGAAATCATTCTAGTTCCTCTGAAATGCTGTCACAGCACTCTATTGCACCATCCTAGCTTCTTCGGATAGGGAGGCGATGGGGCACAAACCAAGTACTGTGTTAATTACTGCTATACAAGTGATAGTAACAAACAGGAGCTTGAAAATCATGTAGAGATATCAAAGGGAAGGTGGAGCATGTTTTTTCCTCACACGCTCTTTTGAAAATTCTGTAGAATCATGTCAGGTAATGTCCCCTTCTCCACCCTCCACGTCTGTGTGATATAACCAGGAGAAGTGCATTCCATTACTACTAGGTTTCACATGACACAGAGGCAAAGAAACTCCACCCTACCAGAAATGAGAGTCATATACAAAGTGCTGAATCTCCTCCCCATCAGCTAATGCTAATGACACCCTGAATTTGTTCCCAAATCCTATAAATACTGCAGACAGAAGATGTACTTATGTGCTGGCAAGCTGGGTTCAGTCTATGAGTTTTCCTTTAAGAGCACTCATTGAAGATACAACATTAAAACACACCAGAAGACAACAGCTAACAACCATGTACCTTCCCCATTAAACCTGCAAGCTGTGCATGTCACCATGTTATAGATTTCTGTTATTTTGTAAATTTATATGCATCACTTTATCAGACTACAGTGGTGGTGCTGTGGTAGTGTTGTCGCCTCACAGTAAGACGTTGCCCTGTTTGATTCTCAGCTAGACAGCTAGAGTGTCTTCTATATGGAGACATGCGTGAATGGGCGTCAGGGCTGGCAACTCTGCACGTAAAAATCTACTGCCAATCATTAGCAGACCGGAGTTCACCTGTGGCGACCCCTAACTGGGAAAAGCCGAAAGACACAAATATGCATCACTTTATCAATGCATAATTTTAGTTCACTTAAACATATTCTGTTCACATTGATAACTTGACAGTTTTATTTGTTTTGATCAACCAAGTATAACGCCACCCCCAAATCCTCATGGTCGTTTACTTTTCTCTTGATCATTTTTTTCCTTGCACCTATCAGCTATCAGCCCTTCATTTCTCAATTAGCCAATTTTCTTCCCATGTGTGAGAACCAATCATTGAAGATTATCACCTAAATTACCATCAGAGTCATCTATTTTTACCCCAAATCCCACCCCACTGATTTGCATGTTCACAGATGTTATGTTATGGCTGGTCAATCCCTTCCCCTTTGCTCCTGCACACGCATCACTCATTTGCATACATGCTAACAGATGTGTTATGGCTGGCCAATCCTTTCCCCTTTTCTCCTGCACACGCATCACTCATTTGCATGCATGCTCACAGATGTTGTGTTATGGCTGACCAATCCTTTCCCCTTTTCTCCTGCACATGCATCACTCATTTGCATGCATGCTCACAGATGTTGTGTTATGGCTGGCCAATCCTTTCCCCTTTTCTCCTGCACATGCATCACTCATTTGCATGCATGCTCACAGATGTTGTGTTATGGCTGACCAATCCTTTCCCCTTTTCTCCTGCACACGCATCACTCATTTGCATGCATGCTCACAGATGTTGTGTTATGGCTGACCAATCCCTTCCCCTTTGCTCCTGCACATGCATCACTCATTTGCATACATGCTCACAGATGTTGTGTTATGGCTGACCAATCCCTTCCCCTTTGCTGCTGCACATGCATCACTCATTTGCATACATGCTCACAGATGTTGTGTTATGGCTGGCCAATCCCTTCCCCTTTGCTCCTGCACATGCATCACTCATTTGCATACATGCTAACAGATGTTATGCTGGTAGATGTCTTGCACTTTGCATGCATTTGCTCCTGCACATGTACCACTGCCACTACTCTGTGAATGTGGCAAAACCAAGCACAGCTCCACAGCCTTTGTGCTGCATCATGTACACCTCCTCCATTATACACTGTCATTGCAGTGGGTTGGACTAAGTAAGAGATGGACAAGTTGGTGTAGCCAATCACTCCTATTCTTCCTGACCAGCACTCCCAGTGCTCATGACCCTAATCAATCCTGGGTCACATGGGCTGCAGCCAGACTTTATCCTCTTTGTCACAGAGCAGATGAAATATACATCCCAGGGGTACAACCCTCACACCATATGTAGCACTAAAGTGTTAGCAATGGAATTTTAACTAAGCTACCTGATTAGATATTTTCAGTGTCTGTTGAGGAAATAGAAAACACAGATTCAGATCTTGTGGAATTAAAGATGAGTGTACCATTTGTTAAGCCCCACACACCCACATACTGTACTGCAGACCGAGGAATAAGTTGTAATGTCTTGCTTCAGTACACACAGCATTTCAAAAGTAAGCATTGTTTGAAAACAGGCAGCTTGGGTTATTCCACCACCCCGCCCCACCTCATGGACACAGGGCCACAGCTTTTGTATGGATAATGCAGAACTATATTCTGATATTCCAATAATCCTGCCTTGTGGAGGCATAGTATGCTGCTGGCTGTGCAAGTGAATGAGGCACTTAGTTGTGCCATTTGCTGGTCCACATAATCAGCTAGTTTAGGGCTGAGGAGAAGCTGAGTACATTGTGGGATCAGACTACATACTGGATGTGGGAAATGACTGTAGACTGAATGTAGAAGGGTATAGCTCCCCCTTCACACACACACATGCATACACACACACACACACACACACACACACACACACACACACACACACACACACACACACACACACAAAAGATCATAGCAGCTCAAGGCTTGCAAGATTACCCCTTCCATTCAGTATCAAAAGTTGTCATTTTCCTGCCTTTCTGCATCATTTTGCATTCTGGGCAGCACAGTGGTGCAGCAGTTAATGTTGTCACTTCACAGAAAGAGGTTCTCTAGTTCAATTCTCAGCTGGGGTGCCTTCTGTGTAGAGTCTGCATGTCCTCTATGTGGTCGCATAGGTTTCCTCCCACATTCCAAAGATATGTGTCTGGAGCATTTCTCCCTGGGCATCTGCTGAAAATAGGCTCTGTCCTAGTCGGACTTTCCCAGTCACCAAGTGTTAAATAAATAAAATTATTTATCTCACAGTAAGACGCTGTCCGGTACGATTCTCAGTTAGAGCATCTTCTGCGTGGAGACATGCGTGAATGGGCGTACCTTTGTTGAAAGTTATGCATCAGGGCTGGTAACTCGGCACGTAAAAATCGACTACCAATCATTAGCGGACCGGAGTTCCGCTGTGGTGACCCCTAACCGGGAAAAGCCGAAAGACACAACAAAAATCTTCCACTGTGAGGATTTACAGCCTGCAAAAAGTAGTTTTCACTGCAGACAGTATAAGACTGATGGAGCTATGTCATAAGATCAAAAGTTCAAAAGACTGAAAACCAAAATATCAAAAACTCAAAATATAGAAAACATTTTTAATTCAAGGGAGCACACCACCCTGCACCCCCAATGTGGTGGGCCCACTGATAATTATATATATATATATATATATATATATATATATATATATATATATACACCAACTCTGAGATTGCACAACAGTGGAAAAAGGGCAAATTCCCATTTTTAATAGTCTGAGTTTTCAATATTTTGGTTTCCAGTCTTTTGAGCTTTGCTCTTATGACATAGACCCAGACTAACACCTTTGGGTGCCAGTAGGTACACTGGTAAAAACATCTGCATCACTGAGCTTATAGCCAGTGCTACTGCTAAAGAAAAAGGACACTTTCTATGATAATGTACTTCAGACTTGTTAAAGCCATTATATCTTGATATGTATGGCTTTCTTACCAATAAGCAACTTTTTTAAACTTTGTCTGCTCCACTGTCTTGCTGAATTACTCACATTATATTAGAAAAAACACTCACATTGCTGTTTAAACATTTCCTTACCCCCACTGACACTGATGACTTTTCTTGGGCCAATACCACCATCTGTGAGGGGTTCCAACCTGCTGCGTTCACCATCTCTGTGTTCGGGCTCAATATGCTAGGGTGGCACAGTGGTACAGCGGTAGCATTGTCGCCTCATAGCAAGAGGTTCTGTGGTTCGATTATTGGCTGGAGTGCCTTCTGTGCAGAGTCTGCATGTCCATCCTGCATTTGTGTGGGTTTCCTCTGGGTGCTCTGGTTTCCTCCCATGTCACAAAGACACACATCTGGAGCATTTCTCCCAAGGCCTCTGCTGAAAATTGGCTTTGTTCCAAGTTGGACTTTCCCCAGTAAAGAAATGTTAAATAAAAATAAATGCTCCCCTACCCCCCTCCTTATCTAAATTTAGCATCTATATTACCTGATTGAATGTTTAGGTTAGCGAATACCTAAATGTCGACCTGGTAATATCGAAAAATTAAAACAGCGAACGGCCAATTTACGGTATGGAATGAATTCCCGCGGCCGCAAAAAAAAAATTTAAACCAAAATAAAGTGTGGGGCTTCGCCACCCACACCCCCTAACTAAATATACCAACTCCAAGATTGCTCTACAGTGGGGAAAGGGGCAAAATCTGCATAACAGCCATGGGAATTCTTTCTCTGTGTTAAATTGGCCGTTCGTGGTTTTTTGCTTTTGCTATTACCAGATTGACATTTAGGCATTTGCTAACCTAAACATTCGATCAAGTAATAGGAACCCCTAAATTTATACTTCACATATCCCCTCCACTTCTTCATTCCTATCCCCTCATCTTCCTACTTTCCACACCAATCCCTGTTAGTACCTCATTACACAATAGCATTCACTCAAACCCGTTACAATCGTATGTCACCTTCCCACCACACATATTCTTTTCTACTGCATTTCATTTAATTTACTCTTCTCTATTGTTCTAACATTACTATCTATACTTTTTATTCCCCCTTTTCTTCTTGTACAATATTTAATTTACTTCTTCCACCTTAGCAAGACATTCTTCACTATTACTGTTCCTTTCATAATACTGACCCAAAACGTAGTAACCACAAACCTTTATTATGCAAATCACCCATTTAATTATTCTCTTCCTAATACCGCCTTTAATTCATAGTTTCACCCTACTACACCATGGTATATTCTACATTCCTCTAACTACTCTCTATTAAAGGCTTACCTTTCTGCTTCCACTAAATGAGGGATCACCTTGCCTGGAATCTAATTGTACCCCGCTCTCATATTTCTCCCCTTATTTTCCTCCCTTGTCTTTTAACATGTTTTCCTTTTCATTCAGCTACAATCTCCCCTTAACTACTCCATAGTGCTCTGTATCTACCGTGTTACCCTTGGGCATCTTCACATCTGCACTACTCATTTTATGTCACCTTAATACCTACTATAGTACTCACACACACACTACCAGGCACCCTACCTATACCCAGGCTACCCCCCCCCCGCATACCTATTTCCCCGGATTTATTTAATGTCCAACCTATCCACCTTTCCAAATACAAAACTTTAAACCATTCAGTTCACTTTGATATAACCTGCAATTCATATATTTTATAAAAATAGCTGTTTGTGGTGACATCCGTCCCAGCCTGTCCCCTCAGCCTCATCCCTACCAGCCTCCTCTACCCCTAACTCCTGCGCACCCACAAAACTTCTCCTTACCTCTTGCCTCCATTAATATTCATAGTACTCTAAACATAGTTATGCACCGTCAAGGATGGTTTCATCAATACTCACCACATCTTACTGTCATTACCAAAATATCTCTAAAACCTCATATAAAACATTCTGAAATTCTAACTCCTGGCTACAATATAATTCGATGTGACAGTACAAAAAAAGAGAGAGGTGTTGCAATTGTATATAATAAGTGTCTAACTTTCTCACCCATCAAAACTAACATAACCAACCTTCCAAAATGCAGAACGTCTTACTTCTCTTGTCAATGTTAATAAGCTTAAGAAGCTTTGTATAGTTGCCCTGTTCATACCACCAGGTAATAATGTTAGCTTATTAGAAGAAATTCTTTGCTGGATAACTACAAATATTGCTACTGAAACCA
Organism: Protopterus annectens; assembly: GCF_019279795.1. Taxonomy (NCBI): domain Eukaryota; kingdom Metazoa; phylum Chordata; order Ceratodontiformes; family Protopteridae; genus Protopterus; species Protopterus annectens. The sequence continues at coordinate 56,514,417 of NC_056741.1, read as the reverse complement.
TTACCTTAGGAGACATTAACACTGACTGGTTATCTGTGACATCTCACACCCCAACTACTAGTGCTTAACTTCTGTGGGTTCAAACAGCTAATCTCTTCTACTCAACTCAACAAATTGAGTCATAAATATTCTATCCTCGATTGGATACTTATCTCTGCCCCCACAAGCATGCTAACTCTGGGGCACTACCCAATTCCCTTAGTGACCGTCACCTTATATTCGTCTATAGAGAAATCACCCACCAGCTAAAAAAACATCAATATAGAACTACCTAAAATCTTCCAAGTTTCATCTTGACACACTCAATAATTTACTAAAATCCTTTAACTTGTCTATATTCAAAAACCACACCCCTCGACAAAACCATCAATAAATTCCAAATATATTCAAGGAATACTTGAAATACCCCTTGCCCTTACCAGAAAAAAAGAGTAAAAAATACTCAACCCCCTCAGCTGAGGGGCACAAAGATAAAGCCCTTGAAACCTTACATCTATGCAAAGAGCTGCGTAACCTCACCAAGAAGCAAATTCACCTAGACGAAAAAAGTATTATACAAATCTACAAGATAATCACAAAACAAAATCCAAAGAAATTCTGGAGCCCAATTAAGAAAATTCTTCAACCCTGCTCCCCTTCCTCACCAACCCCCTATCAGGGCTTATTCCCTTAGAAATGGCTGTGAAATGTAACACTTTCTTCATCGCCATCATAGCTTCTATTACCTTCAACTTTCCCCAGCCATTTATTCAACCTCAAACATCTACTAGTCCTTACGTCCCTGCCTTTAATCTCCAACATGTCTTCACATCATATGTTAAACTACTAAAGAAACTGAAACCCTGTTATCCTTCTACTGATGATCTCCCTGCTGGGTACCTTAAGCTCACTGCAGACTCTGTGGCATACCCAGTTTCAATTCTTATAAACAGATCTGTTCAAGAGTCCCATTTCCCTACACTGCAGAAAAAAAGTCTTTATTATTCCCTTCTACAAAGGATATAGCTCTTCTAAAATCTCTAATTTTAGGCCAATTGCCATCTCACCCCCTGTTTCTAAGATCCTAGAAAAGTGTATTCGTAAGTATCTCCTTCAGTACCTCTTATAAAATGATTTCCTAAGCCCAACATAACATGGTTTGTGACCAGGCCATAGCACCACTACAGCTCTTCTCAGTTTTTCTGACAGCATTAATAAGGCGAGAGGCAAAGGAAGTTTATCTGTCCTGTTTTTCAAAGTCTCTCAAAAGCCTTTGGCACTCTGTTACATGTGAGACTTCTGACTCAAATGTCCTGTCTAAATCTTTCCAAACCAACTCTTCTGTGGTTCTATAACTACCCATCCAAAAGACATCAATTTGTCAATTGGCTCTCTTCTCTCTTGCCTTTTCTCCTAGTTAAAACAGGTGTTTCTTGGGGCTCTATTCTTGTTTTACTGCTCTTTAACATTTTCATCAACAACCTATATACCTCCTCTCAGCAAGCTTGTATTACTCGGTATGCATATCACTCAACTCTCATCTGCTCATTTGGCAGCCCACTGCAACTACAATCCATGATACAAAATGCCTTCAAATATGTTGAACTGTGGCTACATCAAAACCAACTTTTACTGAATCCCAAAAAGACTAAAATACTACTATTTTTCCAAAGTCCCGTGCCAATGCTAAAATAACTTCCACATTACCTGTCTAAACAATACGGCTATAGAAGTAGGTACCCCCGTGCCGAATTGCTTGGAGTCACCATAAATGACAACTTAACGTTTGCTCTTCACATATAAAACTGTATAAAAAATTCATCAAAAGCTAGGCCTGCTGTATATAGAAAAAAGTATTCTTTACTCCTTCCAGCAGAATCACCGTAGTTAACTCTTGTTTTTTACCCTCTCTTCTTAATGACTCACCTATTTTGACTAACATCCAGACCTTTCTTAAATCACAGTTGTAGCAATGCTACAATAAGACAGCTAGATTTGCAGCAATGCTACAATAAGACAGCTAGATTTGCAGCAATGCTACAATAAGACAACTAGATTTACAGCAATGCTAAAATAAGACAGCTAGATTTACAGCAATGCTACAATAAGACAGCTAGATTTGCAGCAATGCTAAAATAAGACAGCTAGATTTGCAGCAATGCTACAATAAGACAGCTAGATTTGCAGCTAACCTGCCACATAGAGTTTATCATCATTGCTCTGTATTATGTTCTCAGTGGTTAGTACTCACACATCATCTAGCCCATACACAACTTAATCTAACCCATAATATACTATATAACCCTCTATCTGTTGTCTGTCTCCTCAGTACTTCATCACTGTCTCCCAAATCACCCTCTGTGCTCTCAAGACAAAAAAACTGCTAGAAATCTATAAACCAAAAAAAGTATAGCACAAAGTTTATACTCACACTGATTAGAGAAACTATGGCACTCTATGCCAGATTCAATCAGAACTATATCAAGCGCCCATGTATTTAGTCCTGTGTCAAAGAATTTCTCACTGACTTGTGGCTATGCCCACATACTACTCCTGTATGATCTACAGTTACAAATATGTTACATTGTTACTAATCTCTCACTGACTCGTGGTTGTGCCCATATACCACTTCTGTATGATCTGTATTAAATACATTACATTGTTACTAACCTCTCACTGACTCATGCCTGTGCCCACATACCACTCCTGTATGATGTACATCAAGAAATACTTTACATTCGTACTAACCTTTCATCATATTAGCTATCTATACCCTTCCAACAATTGCCCTCTCCCTATTCTTAGGGGGACTCATATAATCTTTTATTTTTTCTAGCATAGTTGACTATGATTCTAATACTTTTGTATATATAGATTGTCATATTTAATTGTAATATTTTTTCTTTTATTATTACATCACTGGTGTCTCCTCATGTTTCTTTGTATCCTATGTATTCCACTGTAAAACTGTATGCATATATGCTTTTTATTTACATCTATGCTATTGTTTTATATGATGTTATTTAACTCTCTGGAGCATTTCTCCCTGGACATCTCCTGAAAATGAGTATTTATTACCCAGTTGGACTTCCCAGGTAAAAGACCAAATACGGGATGGACTGCAGATTGAGTGCAGGAAGAGATATTCGGAGTGAATGTGAGACAGAAATGAGGATCAAATATGTGATGAGTCTGAAGTACAAAAATAGAGTTGAGAATACAGATCAAATGTAGGGCAGGAATACAGATCAAATGTAGAGTGAGAATACAGATCAAATGTAGAGTGAGAATACAGATCAAATGTAGGGCAGGAATACAGATCAAATGTAGGGTAAGAATACAGATCAAATGTAGGGTGAGAATACAGATCAAATGTAGGGTGAGAATACAGATCAAATGTAGAGTGAGAATACAGATCAAATGTAGGGCAGGAATACAGATCAAATGTAGGGTAAGAATACAGATCAAATGTAGGGTGAGAATACAGATCAAATGTAGAGTGAGAATACAGATCAAATGTAGGGCAGGAATACAGATCAAATGTAGGGTAAGAATACAGATCAAATGTAGGGTGAGACTACAGATCAAATGTAAGGTAAGAATACAGATCAAATGTAGGGCAGGAATACAGATCAAATGTAGGGTAAGAATACAGATCAAATGTAGGGTGAGACTACAGATCAAATGTAAGGTAAGAATACAGATCAAATGTAGCGTGAGAATGTAGATCAAATGTAGAGTGAGAATACAGATCAAATGTAGAGTGAGAATACAGATCATGTGTAGGGTGAGAATAGAGATCAAATGTAGGCTAAGAATGAAGATCAATGTGGGGTGAGACTACAGACTGAATGTGAGATAAAACTGAAGGTCAAATGTGAGGCAGAACTGCAGATCAAAGATGGAATATGACTGAATATCTATATAGTGCTGATTGAATGTTGGCTGGGTGTGTAGCTCAAATTTGTCATGGAGCTGCAAAGCAAATGCGGGATGGGAATTGCAGATTCAATTTGGGAAAGAACTGCAGACTAAATATGGGAAGGGAAATGCAGACTGGACATGGCATGGGAACTGTACACTGAATGCAAAAAGGGAAATGCAGACTGAATGTGTGATGGGAACTACAGGCTGAACATGGGATGGGAACTGCAGACTGAATGTGGGAAGGGAACAGCATACTGAATGAAGGAAGGGAACTGCAGATTGAACATAGGTTCGTACTAGGCTATCTGCCCTAGGGCATTTATAAGCCTAGCCAGAGTGTGTGTGGCTTTTGGGAAGAACTGTAGACTGAATGTGGAAGGGAACTGCAGACTGAATGTGGGAAGGGAATTACAGACTGAATATGTGAAGTGAACTGATGACTGAACAATGGATGGGAACTGCAAACTGAACGCAGGATGGGAAGTACAGATTGAACGCAGGATGGGAAGTACAGACTGAACATGGGATGGTAACTGCAGACTGAACATGGGATGGGAACCACAAAATGAACATAGGATGGGAACACCAGATTAAATGCAAAATGGGAACTGCAGACTGAATGCAGGATGGGAATTGCAGACTGAATGTGGGATTGAACTGCAGACAACATGGAATGAGAACTGCAGACTGAACATGGGATAGGGACTGCAGAATGAAAGGGTTCCTATCAGAAGCGCAAATGCTTAAATTAGTGAACGCTCTTATATCGAACTTTAAAACACGAAACCTAAAAATGTCAAAGGCATTCCCATGGGAAAAGAAATCGAAGGGCCGTTCTCTGGACTTTGCTGTTTTCTCCACTGTGGTGCAATCTCGGACTTGGTATATTTAAGTTGAGGGGTGTGGGGGATTGGGGGGTTGGAGGGGTGAAGCCCCCACTTTATTTTGCCTGTACATTGGTTTTTTTTTTTGGATCAGCGAATTTTTTTCCCTGGGAAAAAAATTTGCTGATCTGTTTTTTCAACATTTTAAGGTTTCACGTTTTTAAGTTCGATAAAAGAGTGTTCGCTATTTTTAGCATTCAATCTTCTGATATAGATACGAATGAAAGCAGGAATGGAACTGTAGACCTGAACATCGGTTTTGGAGATGCAGCGTGAATGTGCGATGGGACTGTTGTTCCTTATACTATTCAGCATTGACTTTGTGACCTTGAAAGTGACTGCTGCCTTAACCTGCTCTGGAGCTACTGCTGCACCGAACCCTAAACCCTGCAGTAAGGATTTAACTGCATTTACTAGTTATGTGTGACTTATGCGTTTATAGGATGGTAATTTTTGATATAATTAGGTTATCGACATTTGTCACGTAATCTACTTATCTGTTAAAACACATTAACAGAATACTTAGTATGAGAGAAGCAGAGTGGCAGCTGCATCCCATGTGGGAATGACAAAATGAAACTGTCCTCCTGTGTGATGATTGTCAGTCAAATGTGCTTTCATGTGTCATTCTTTTGAAAAGTGTTTTGTTTCTGTAAAATGTGTTAAAGAATTCTGTTTGGGAAAACTGCATAGCCATTTTATACGTACTCTTCCAAAAGAAGTCCCTTCTTGTAGTTACTTCTACCTCTAAAAATATTTTGAGAATCTCTTCCATGTCCTTTTCATTGTGAATATGAGGTCCAGAAGACAATTAATATGTCATTCAATCCAGATGTTACAAGGACAAGACAAGAAATTACCAGTGACATATAAAAGAACATGATCATTTTCGTATTTCCACTGAAGTCTCACTGCATTGTAGACTCCTAATTTTCTGACTACTTCAGCACACTGAGTACCCCCACCTTCCCCCAACTCTACTTCAAGGTCTGTACAGTGGTTTGTTTACAATGACAGCCAGCTACCAGTCTCTATACCAGTACCCTTGGCACATTCTGTACAGTGGGTTGTTGAAAATTACAGCCAGCCACCAGGCTTCATACCAGTTCTCTTGGCACATTTTATACAGTTGTTTGTTGACAATGACAGCTAACCACCAGATGCCATACAGCAACCTTGGCACATTCTACACAGTGGTTTGTTCACAATGACAGCCAACCACCAGACTCCACACAGTAACTTTTGGCACTTTCTATACAGTGGTTTGTTTACAATGACAGCCAACCACCAGATTCCATGCCAGTACCCTTGGCACATACTATACAGTGGTTTGTTTACAATGACAGCTGACCACCAAACTCCATACCAGTACCTTTGACACATACAGTGGTTTATGACAGCCAACCACCAGAATCCTTCCCAGTACCCTTTGCACATTCTGTACAGTGCTTTATTTACAACGAAGCATCGCCACCAAAGTGCATCTCTCATTTATCCATGATTTTCAGGGATGTCCATCATTTTACCTAAAATGTTTTGACACCCCAAAAAGAGAGCAATGAAGTACTTTAATAGTGACAATATGATAGTTACAGACGTTTCATTCTTCATTTTTTTGGTCCCCTTGGCTCTCATATTACAGCCCCAGCCCCAGAGCCACACAGGGTCTAACAGCCATCCCCCTACCCTCCAGACTTACTCCAGTACTGCTTAGGCCAGTTGTGGATCTTAAGGGCATACTGGAGGCTCAGCTGTCTGTGTTTTCATTTGATGAAGTTTGCTTCATATGCCCTACCCACTTCCCTTTTTTCACCTGCCATGCTCATTGATTGCCTACAAGGCAATTCCCCACTTTTAACCATGCCACCCCTTAAGAAGCATCCTCAACAAATGCCCTCAACCCCAAAACAGGCACACCCAGCCCTCTCTACATCTCCATCAGTCACCCAAGTTGCTACTATAACCTAAGTCAGCTGGGTTGTACTCAGGAAGTTATCCCTGAATGCCACTGGAATGTCTATACAGACTTTTCATTCTTTAGAAAATAAATATAAGTACATTCTTTCATTCATTATCTGATTGACTGCGTAATCCACTACCAGGTTAAAGGGGAGTCATGGTCTATTCCAGCACAATCCACTTCCAGGTCATGGTGGAGCCAGAGCCTATCTTGGCTGTCAGTGTGTAGAAATCAGAGAAAATAGCTGTGCCATGGATACCACATGCCTTTGAGTTTTGGAGTTAGTTGTCTACAAAACATTCTGCAATCCAGTATTCTAATAAAGTAAAGTCTGTATCAAGCCGTTATAGCTGTATCTACAAGTAATCTCCCTAGTAACATTTTGACAAAGTGTCATTCGCCTCTTCTGCATTTGGTTAGCCAGCATGCTAGTGTGATTATATATCGAAAAGTCTAACTTAGCCATAACCAGTATTCCCCTAGGGCTCCGACTTGCCAGTGAATCTTCTTAGAAATCCCTGTGCACCAGTGTGAATGATTCCTCTCTACCTTCAAAGCTCATATACCTTCAGATCAGTAAATACTTTCTAATAGTGTGACATTTCCTAAAGAAATATATATCAGCAACCTCCTCCATCTAAATGGCTACACTTTTTTTGTGTGCTATTTCTAATGCAAATGCTACTATGAATACCAAGCAGATTCAGTGCTGCATAATAATATCCAAGTGTCTTGTGTGGGAACAGAACCCATAACCTTCTAATCTTTCAGTAATATGAGTAGCATGTAAAACCACTAATGCCAGCAGTAAATGTTAAGCAAAAACACTTCTTCGGTTTACATTTTTTTGTTCCCTTCCACTATCCATGTTCCATCTAGTCAGCCACTCTCCCATAACTGTTCAGTTTTCAGCATGCTTCACCTTTCTTTAGTTATGCACCTGAAAAGTCATGTCACTTGTTAGTTCCCCCTGAGCTATTTTTACTGAGTTACCTAATTCCTGGGTGCAAATAACCTTGGCAATCTACATAAACCAACCCACATTATGTTTTATACTAAATAAAGCACACTTTGCATTGTTCAGGGAAAGTGTAACACACCTACAACATCTTTAGCCAGAAATACTGGATCTTAATATTACATATGAAGGGAACTCAGGTAAACTAAAATATGCTTTTATATTTTTTCTCTAGCATAATCAAAATTCGTTTCAAAGTTGCTAGTCATATGCAGTGTCAACAGTCACTGACCTAAACAAATCAGGATGCTAAATTGCTGTTAGCGCTTAGACATATGCCGACAAAAGCTGCCACACATTTGCATCCTAAATACAGAATGCTGTATTAGAATATACTGTCAGAACAGCTTTTTTAATTCTTTTTATTTTGTTTTTCTAAGCTGTTGTCAGCTGCTGTGTTTTTACTGCAGTCACAAAGATAAAAATAGTGTTTAAACACAGTCCTAAAAATAAATATCTGTTGGAGGTTTAACTTCCCTAGTATGAATTTAAGATTTATACATTACTACCGAGAAAGACAAATGTATTTTATAATGTGGCTATAAAAAAATTTGGATCATTGGCTATTTTTACATATCAACAGTATTTATACAAAAAAGGAATAGTAAAAACTACATAAATAACTAATAAAACAAAAGTGCCAGCACTCAGTACATCACCTGTACACAATACTAAAAATCTAGCTTGTTAATACATGCAAAAAGATTTGACAAGTCACACACACTAACATTTAATATTTAATTTAATATTAAGAATAGTTTCAGACAGGAAACTCTCGCATTGTGCTCACTGGCAAAAGTCAGAAAATGTTAATGTGTTTCATTTTCAGTGTGCATGTATAAACGTCCTGGATTACATACTGCAAGTGCTAAATCACACAGCTCTACTTAAATCCTCTTTCCATAACTAACATATGGGTTAATTGGGTAATCTACATAATGCAACACTTTGCTATTCTGTACAACTAAATATTTCATAGTATGCATCAATCTTTCTCTAGAAAGTTTGTATATAGTTGTATATATATAACATTATAATGCATTTTTAATACATGAAATACTGACAGGACATTTTAATGCAGTTTTTTGATCCATGTGTTTTTCTTGATAATGATTTTAGCACTATTCATAGGTTCAAAGCTGAGTACAAGACTAACTGCCCCGAAGGGTCATTTTAAGTGTAGCCGATATGCTGAAGTATGAATCAAACCCTGTACCTTGCATTTATATGGTAAAACTCTTAACCATCACTCCTTACACACCTTTCAGATGTGGGATTCAAACCTATTCCTCCATCTGGAGACCAAAATTCCAATGAGTGATGGAAGGAGTTTAGTCCTTGAGTCTGGCACCTTAGACCATTCAGTCACCCTGACAGTCATAAATGAAATGTCTTTACAGGTAAATACTAGGCAATCAGTGTGCAGACTATTATGTACATAGCCAATAAACAGAGAGGATAATCAGATCCTGTACTTTAGGAAAGGGAAGTATATACCTTAATCATTATGACAACCCCTAAACCTCAAAATATAACCCTCAGGGAATTTGAACCCATTGCCCACTGCACTGACAGTCTACTAAATGTTCCATTTACAAGGGGCACCACAGAAACAGACACAAAGCTAAACAGAACCCAGAAAAAATGGAATATAGGTTCATCGGCAAAAACTAGGGAAGATGACAATTTAAGCATAGCCAATTTGCCCTCAAAGGTGAGGCTTAAACCCTGTACCTTAGCTCTGTAACGTAAATAGGTTAACCATTATGCCATCCTTCATCCTAATGAACTTGCTCAGGCTTAAACCCTGTATCTTAGCTACAGGAGACAAGAGCCTTAATTCTCTACACCAACCAATTAGAGCAAGCTGAATTTCTTTTAAAAACATTTTTATATTAATGCTAGATATTTGCATGAAGCTGAAATTGAGTGCTATAAATCTAATATGGCCAGCTCAGTGAATCCAAATTCAATGAACAACCATTAAGACACCATATCACAAGGGTCGACCACAAGTGCTCTCATGCCTGTACTTCTCAGCGAGGCTCCCTAGTGAAATGGTGGCACTTCAAATGATCCGCCACATAACACACGCACTCAAGTCACTCCAAAGCAAGTACAAATATGACTCCGTCATTGTCCATGCTGGTGTGAATGACCTGAGACATACCTCCCTGGACTACATGAAAAGAGACATAGAGGAGCTCTCCGATTATGTATCCCAGGCTGGTATGACCCTGACCCTGAGCAGCATCTTGCCCTCACCAAGAATGATACCACAATACAAAGACAAGATGATCAGCTTTAACAATTAGCTCAAGTACTGGTGTCATTCTAAGGGGATCCAATGTCTGTCTGCCTGGGATGACATGTTGGACAAGCCACGCTGCTTCAAGGGATGGCTTACACCTGTCACCACTGGGCTTCGGATATTGGCTAAGGCTCTTGCCACCCCCATAGTGCCTTTTTTAGGCAAGGCTCAAAAGACAAACCCACCTGCTTAGAAAACAAAAATGGAAAAAAACTGAGGGTAATGCTGCTCAATGCCAGAAGTCTAAATCTCAAGATGCAGGCACTTGATGCACTCCTCAGCATGGAGAACATCGACGCCTGTGCAGTAACTGAAACCTGGTTCAAGGCTCCTGAGAGCACCCCAGCGCTACCAGGCTATACCTCGTATCATGCTTTTCGGCCCCAAAACCCGGGCCGAACCACAAAGCTCCGGGCAGTGTCCATATTCATCAAGGACACCCACACCTCCAGGTTAGTAGCAACACATGAAGCATCAGAGACCATACAGGTGCAACTAACCATAGGCAAAACTGCTATACAACTGGTAGCATGTTACAGACCACCCTCCCAATCTCAAGAACCCCACTCAGCCTTCCTGAAGACATTGGAGGATATGAATGTATCACAAAATACCATCATACTGGGAGACTTCAACTACCCAAACATAGATTGGGTACATTATTCTAGCCCTAATACCCTAGCCCAAAGGTTCCTGGAATTCATAAATTCAAATGCACTGGAACAACTAGTCACCTCTCCCACTAGGGGAGATAATGTACTAGACCTGATCATCACAAACATGAAGACAAAATGCTCCACACCGGAAGTATACCCCTCACTAGTGAGATCTGACCACAAACTAATCACCCTGGATATACATATCCCACCTCCACCCGAGCACAAAAGACCACAGTGAAAAACTTCTCAAAAGCAGACTTCACTCTTCTTAAGACTGAGATGGTATCCTTTAAGCCCACTGTGCCAGTGGATACCACATCCCACAATGCCGAATCCTTCACAAATGCTTTCTATGGACATCTCCAAGAATGCATGGATCATGCAATCCCAAACAAATCCAAGTCCCTCTCCACCAAAGGTAAGCGTCCTGTCTGGTGGACCTCAGCCATAAACAAATTGTATAACAAAAGAAGGAAGCTACTGCGTCAGAGCAAAATCCCATGAAGGGAAAACATCTCTGATCAACATTAGCAGAAAACTACGTTCTCTCATAAAACATCCAAGGCCAACTTTGAGAGAAAAATCGCTAAGGACACTAAAGATAACCACAAAGCCTTCTTCAGCTATGTTAGAAACCTGGGAAACCCTCAGATATGCTCAGAGTTGGTTCAAAACAACAAAAATACACTGAACCCACAGATATTGCCAACATTCTGGCTGACAGGTTCAGTGCAAATTTCTCCCTCCTTCACCCCAAAAGAAGAAATACTTATCCCAGCTGAATGTAATCTCCCTGTCATCTCAGATGTCCAAGTAAGAACCGCCCTAAACAAAGCAAAAAACACAGCATCAATGGGACCCGACGGTATCCCGGGTTGCGTGTTATGTGTACTCCAAGAGGAGCTAAACCCACACATAAAAATGCTATTTAACCTTAGCCTTACTGGGATATGTACCTGAACGCTGGCATACAGCAACAGTGGTCCCACTCCACAAGGGGTGCCTCTACAGACCCTGGAAACTACCGCCCCATAAGCTTAACCAGCCTGGTCTGCAAAGCTATGGAAAGAATCATTATGGAACTCATAAACAGAGACATAGGGGACCTACAGACACTTGACCCCACCCAGTTCGGCTTTGTAAAGGGCAGATCCTGCCTTTTAAACCTGGTTGACTTTTTCGAAACAGTCACTAGAGCCATTGATGAGGGCAAAGCAGTCCATACAGCATACCTGGACTTGGCTAAGGCCTTCGACACAATACCCCACTCAGGCATCATAGATAAGCTCAACAGCTTAAAAGTAAACCCTTACATCACTAGATGGGTTGCAAACTGGCTAAAGGACAGAACCCATAAAGTTAAAATCACTGGAGTAATGTCAGACTCAAAGCCAGTCACAAGTGGTGTCCCACAGGGATCTGTCCTGGGACCCCTCTTGTTCGGCATTTATTTCTCAGATGTTAAAGCAAACATGGGAGGGCTGTGGCTGACAAAGTTCGCAGATGACTGCAAACTAGGCACCATAGTCGATACACCAGCAGACACACACATCCTACAAAAAGGCCTCACAGAAACAGACAACTGGTGCCGGAGTCACGGCCTTAAACTAAATGCCAAAATGTATAGTCATCCCCTTTGGGAAAAACAAAGTACCCACAAATTATCACATAGACAGCAACCCACTGAGTACAGAAAAAGTAATCAGAGACCTAGGGACCCAAGTTGACAGCGACCTCTCATTTGACACCCACGTTGCCAAAGTGGTTAGAAAAACATTCTACCTTTCACACCTCATCATGAAGGGATTCACATCCAGATCCAAGGATGTCATTGTACTCCTATATTCCTCCCTCATCAGACCCATGATTGAGTACAATGCCCCATTTGGTATGTACCTCACCCGGCATTTGCAACAGCTGGAGAGACCACAAAAGTACCTCACCAAGAGGATCAAGGGTCTCCAACATATGTCTTATTCTGCCAGACTAAAGAAACTTCAGCTCTATTCAGTAGCATACCGCCTGCTCAGAGGTGATCTCTGCCTGACGTACAAGGCCATGTCCAGTCAGGATCTGATGGACATGCTCCACCTCAAAAAATCCAAATCCATCAGGACCACGAGAGCTAAAGACTTAAACCTCGGCACAAGTATGAATAGGACATGCTGGAGGGATAGATTCATAACCCAGAGGCTTCCCATGCTTTGGAACAAGATCCCAGTTCGTATTAGGCAGAGCCCCTCACTGACTCTCTTCAAGAGAAATCTTGATGAGTGGATGGGAGATCGTAAGTTTACCCCAGGGGTCACATCTGTGTCACTGCTAGACAGGGGCACAGTAAACTAATTCTATTATATAAGGGGACCTTCATTGTGTCACTACTAGACAGAGGCACAGTATTCTAAATTTATTCTGTACATTTTTGTACCATTTCATGGGGTGGCAAAAGCCACATCACTATGGCTAGGCTTACAAATGCCCCAGGGCAGATAGCCTAGTACTACACTATGAAACTATGAAACTAAATGTAGAGAGGTAACACTCCAAAAAAAAAAATAGACCAAACATGCAGGAGAAGGGCGAATCTTGAGCATTGCTCTTCGCCTTTAAACTTCTTTTCTGCAGGGGGGGGCTAGCCCCCCTGCATCCTCCAATGTGAGGAGAAAGCTCCCCACACCCTAAACTTACATAACTCTGTCATCATCATGCCTGGGAGAAAAGGGGATATCCTGAGAAAAAGCCATCTCAGACTTGGTATATGTAAATCCATTTTTCAGCCATTCAATCTCCGTGTTCCAGGGCTCGCAAACATCTCAAATAGTTTCCTCATGTCACACTTGCTTGCAGTTACTTGCTCTAGTTGGCAAGTACCTGAACTTCTATTAGCCTGATCCTAGTGAACTAGCTATGCCTCACACTACCCAAACCAAATGAACTGCATAGCCCTACTAAAACCCTAACTCTAGAGCTAAAACTTCCACCTGATCCCTAAACCTAGTCAAAATACTTCCCTTCCATACCCTAAAGTCCCCGATCACTCTTTAAACCTAATTCCCCAGTCTTCCTAAAACTGAAGTCCACGATCACTCCCTACCCCTAAATCTTCACTCCCACTCCCTAACCTTAAACTCCCATCCTGCTCCCTAAACCTAAAACACCCTTGCCACTTCCTAAACCTAAAGCTTCCCTTTCCTAAACCTAAATCCTGTCTTCCCAATCACTACCTAAAACCCTAACCTGCCCTCCCATTCTCTAACATTCCCTGTCCGCAAATGGCGCAGTAACTTCGCCTGAACTCTGCTACTGTGTTCGGGTGAGGTGCAGCAGCTCCACTGTCTCCCAGGGTAATCAGGTTCAAGTGAGTGACAGGCCATGTGAGCTACAAGACACCTGAGTCCCTGGCTGAGAGATAGTCGTATTCAAATACTCAGAACTCATGGTCTTGTAGTAGAAGCTATCACAATGACAAGAGTTCTCTGAAACAAAATTGTACTATTTGCAAAAATGCACCTTTTATATTCTGCCCCCCTCATATGGCAGACTGCAGCTGTACCCCCCATACACACATGTGCACACATGCATACACACACACACACACACACACACACGCAAACACACATGCATCTATGCACACAAACACACACACACACACATGAACGCACACACACTCACCTATATATATATATATATATATATATATATATATATATATATATATATATATATATATATCAAATAGTTTAGCCAGTCAAGAGTTGTCTCTCCCTGATTTTATATAGAGTGCAGGTCAGAGTGATGGAGCTAAAATGTGACCCCCTCTCCCTTTGTGAACTCCTATCATTATAGCCTGTCATCAGAGGTCAGAGTTGTCTCCGCATACTAATAAGTTGCTTAACATCCTTGGTATGGATTTAGGGTTTTTCTTGATTCTGTGTCAGAAACCTCCAAGTACACTGACTAGACCTATGAAACTTGAGTTTTTAATTTTACATAATGCAACAGTTATCATGCCTATAGTGACATAAGTGTGGTGGTACTGCAGAACCAAAAAAGAGTATTTAACATTTTTTTGGACTGAAATAAATTTATTTACAAGGGAAAATGAAAATATCAGCTTCTGTGCCAAAATGTGGGGTATAGCAGAAACAGAAAATTTAGGATTTCAATCCAATGTTTCCAAAGTCTTTAATGAATATAAAGTGCCCTTCCTTACCCACAATACCCAATTGCTAAAGAGTATTTGCATGAGTTTATTTAGTTTACCATACTGATCACAACAGATCATTTGGAGACACAACCTGAGTTTGGTTTCGTTGTGCAAATAAGCAGGTATTCAAATAACTCCACAAGCCTTCCTTCAGATATAGTGATCCAAAACAAATAGTATTTACAATGTTTTTCCATAGCAAACACAGTTCTAACCTTCACACAATTTTCCACACCGTGTAATGTAACAGTGTTCATTCATTCTGCCACCCTGGACATACTCCAAACTTCTTCTTCTTACAGGGATATCTTTTGAATACCCATGTTTCTCTTAGGAAACTCGAGTTGGCTTCTTCCCTCAACTCAGGACAAAGGAAGCTTAAATCTGAACTCAGCAGAGTTAATGGCTCTGATTTACCTCCAAAGTCAGCTGATTCCTATTTGCTTCTTGCCTTTTCCTGCTTTCTATACAACCAAAGTGAAGTTTTTTTTCCTGGCTTAGCAATCATAAGGTCACAAAAAGAGATCCTTATGTCCTTGTCTCTAAAACACTTTAGCCTAGTACACACCTATGAATATATTTCTATGGTTATTGCAGAGATTACACAAATTTTTCTTAGACGCGCATTTGCTATATCCTGTGGTTAGTGGATCACTACATTGTTTATTGACAACTCATTACACTTAGAAAGTGAAAAGAAACTTCCACTTTCTGTTATTTTCAGCCTTTGAGACCAAACTTGAGCTCAAAGATAGATTTGAAGACTTGCTAAAAAGTTGATTTTTATTTGATCGAATACTTTCTATGACTAGGGCAATTTCTGAGAACAAAGCAATATATATTGTTTTAACTGTATATCTTGTTAACTTCATGATTACACCAAATTTTTTTTAATTTACCTGTATATTTGTGTCTTACCAACCTTTATTCAAGAATGCATAAGTTAATATTATTGTAGAACTCCTTGACAGCGTCCTGTACTTCTTGGCAGACTTATTTGTCTCATTAAATATACTATCCCATCTCCTTTTATTGTCATTTATTGCATCCCTGTTTTCATTAGTACAGAGTAAAAAACAAAGGAAAAAACACCACAAGCTTTTTAATAACTGACCAAGCGCTTTCATTCTTGCGAATAATGGAACTTCATCAGTCAATAAAATGTCATTTTCTATTGCTTAAATAACAAAACTGGTGCCAAAACACCAGTAAACCCCTTAAAGGTATATTATTAAGTTACAACACATAAAACACCTTGTAATTCAAACATAATATAAAATTAATTACAAAGAAAAAAACATATCACAGCCAGATTTGTATTTAAGAATAGCAGGAATTTGAAAAATATGCTATAAAAGAATCATGTTAGAAGTGGGATTTCCACAAAGAATTTGGGTATGAAACGTTGTGTAGTATGTAAACAGTGCAGGTACATTTTCCATGGTACACACTTTCCTGTTCCTGGATATTCAAAACTGATTTCCCTTAGAGGTAGTTACGATTGTAACACTAGAGCTGTAGTATATATTGCCTTTTGTCCTCTTGCCCTGCATTGTTTATTGGAAACACAGAGGGTCCTTTGAAAACTTGAATATATTAGCATATTTATGCTATCCTAAATAAGAATAGCTCCAAAGCTTTATATAAACATTTGACTTGATGTGATGGTTTTAGAAAATTTTCTTTATCTTGGAAAAAGTTTTTCAGCCCATTAGAGGTGGAACTGGGGGCTATTATTGGAACAGGGGGAACTTCACTGGCAGCTGCTTTTGAATGCTACAGTGATACCTGGTCCTAATGATTTGATTTCTATTAGTTGTATTTTAAAAGCAAAAGCAGAGTATTTACGACTGATTATGAATTTTATATTTATATGTAAGGTTTCCTCCCACATTCCAGTGACATGCAGTAGGTGGACTGGGCACTCAAAACTGGCCGTAGGTGAGGGTGTGTGTGTGTGAGTGGTACGAATGAACTACCGCGATAGGTTTAGCCACCCAGTGGTATAAACCTTGGCTCTAAATGATTGTCACTGTAAAAGTGACACCCCAACCCCATGTGCAAAATGGGGAACAGGGGTTGAGGGTGGAAGGATGGCTGCAATAAATTTGTAAATATAATCAGATTTGATTCTCAAAGTTTTAATTATGATGGATTTTATTTCAAATATGTATATTTGGATGTGATATGTTTTTCATACAAAAAATTTAATTTTTTTCTCTGTATTTAATTTTATATTATATATAAATTACAAGTTTTTTATGTATTGTAACTTAGTAATATACCTTTAAGGGTTTACTGGTGTCTGGGTGCCAGTTTTGTTATTTAAGCAATAGGAAATTACATTTTATTGACTCTGATGAAGTTCCATTATTTATAGGAATGAGAGCAGCTGGTCAGTTATTAAAAGGTTTCTGGCATTTACAAGAGTGGCTTTGTTACTGTACTTATTTAGTACAGCTTTTGTGGTTTGGTTAATTAGTACAGAGTAGGAAAGATTATTTATTTATGACACTACAGGTAACTAACTACCAAAAAAACAAATTGCAAAATTACAAAATGCAGAAGATCAAAACAATGTTTTACTAAAATTCCCCTTGCAAAATATAATTTATTCCAAGGTGCTACAACCTCTGTTTGTATGACACTTAAATTGGAAGTGATGGAGGAGGTTAGATTTTATTTTTTATGTCTCGCATTCTGTGTGATTGTTGCAGTTTGGTCTTTCACTATCATGTAGTGTTCTTATTTTATCTCTGGATTAAAAAAAAAACAGTCATTCCCGCAGCTTTACAACACTATGTTTAGCAACTTCAGTTTCAATCAAACACATTAACAAAACTTATGCAGACAAAAACATCAAATTATATTACTTTCTGGAGTTGCCTGCAGAGGACAGAAGGTATAATGGACCTTTTCAGCCATGACCAAAAACACTTTAATATAGTCAATTGAGCTGTGTATATTCTGGTGAGGTGTGAGGAAATCTGAGTACTCAGAAAAAAATCCACACAGGCATGGGTCAAATGTGCAAAACTCTGCACAGTAAGTGACAATGAGTGAGGCTTGAACTGTATATCCTGAAGTTCTGAAGTAGAGATCTTACCACAGAGACATCATGCTGACCAGGCTTGCTATGTTTTCTCCATTATGGGACCTGTTAACCAAACACCACCGGTATCTTCAGGTCTGTAGGGACCTGTTAACCAATCACCACAGGTATCTTCAGGTCTGTAGGGACCTGTTAACCAACCGCCACAGGTATCTCTAGGTCTGTAGGGACCTGTTAACCAATCACCACAGGTATCTTCAGGTCTGTAGGGACCTGTTAACCAATCACCACAGGTATCTTCAGGTCTGTAGGGACCTGTTAACCAATCATCACAGGTATCTTCAGGTCTGTAGGGACCTGTTAACCAATCACCACAGGTATCTTCAGGTCTGTAGGGACCTGTTAACCAATCGCCACAGGTATTCTCAGGTCTGTAGGTTACTCTGCTCTGGTATATTATAACATTCAGACCTCCTTCCTAACAATACCATAGTGACAATAAACCTCGCTTCATCTCTGCATGATGATAACTCCTCCTCCTTTTCACCTAGCATCAGTATCTCACCTGTAAACAAACATATTACCTGTCTGCTGTCATTACATACTTTACAAATGCAGATGTATAAATGTTATTAATTGATAGCACACTCTTTTCTGTGCTCAGAAAGGTCATTGCAATATAATGCACACCTTCTAACATGTCCTGTGTATGGCTTTTCCAGTGATCATCAACACATTTTACAACAATTTAATGTTCCTCCACCCAACTATCATTCTCAAATCATGAATTATACAACCCCACTTAGAAATAAATGACAATAGGATGTTCAGTCTCTACTGTTATGGTTTCCTTTCAATGCCATCTGTTCTAATGGGTTGAGAGGACAATCCCATATCACTGCAGCTGTACAACCAATAAAATACCTCCTAATGTAGCATTTTCCTTCCCCTTGTACCAGTGCTTGCTGATGCATGGACCATGAGGCAGTAAGTACTTTTATGACTCCATTCCTCCTTCCAGTACCTGCTGACATATAGACCCTGTTGTAGTAAACACCTTTATCAGTCGATTGCTATCAGTACATGCTGACGCACAGACTCCAATGTAGTATGTACCTTAGTCATCCCATTATGACCATCGGTTGCTGATGCACAGACCCTTTTGTAAAACGCACCTTTATCAGTCCCTCCCTATGAGTACCTGCTGATGTACAGACCGTGATGTAATATGCACCTTAGTCAACCCCCTATGGCCATTTGCTTGCTGACGCACAGACCCTTTTGTAGTAAGCATCTTACTCAGACCAACCCTACCAGTACTTGCTGATGTACACATTTTCTAATCCTATAGCATTATAGTCTTTAAATATTATTTATTTTATTTATTTCACATTTGTTAACCGGGTTAGTCCAACTGAGTTTGCAAATAAACCCCTTTTCAGTGGAGACTCGAGGGGAAAATCCCCAGCAAACATAAGTAAAGATAAAGTGACAATATACAAATACTAAATAACAATCACAATACACAATAATTGTAAAAAGAAAAGGTTATTAACTATTTGCATTGCATTGATAGTAAGCAACCCATTTCAGTGGAGACCCAAGGGGAAAGAGCCCCAGCAAGCATAAGCAAAGATAAAAATACAGAACAAAAATTATTAAAAACTCTGCAAATACAAAATTAATTATAAAGAGAAAAACAAAAGAAAAAAAATATGATAGTAGTGGACTAAAACTTACTACATATGAGAGTAACAACAAAAAGATAATCGTTCTTCAAAAGAAGGACAATGTATAGACATTGATAGGAAGTAGGGGGGAGATAAATAGTGTGGAGAATGGGAGGGGGGAAAGAAAGGAGGGAGCTATAGTAGGGCTATAGTAGTAGAGCTGAGGGTTTAGGAGATTAGTTTAAGCAGAAGTTACTAACAAAGAAATACAGTTAGGAGATGCAACAGATTATACAGCGGGAGAGACTATGACTAAGTGTGGTCAATGCAATGGCATAATTTCAAATTTAGTAGGTGGGATTTAAGCTCCTTTTTAAAACAGGGAAAGGAAAGGTTGGATCTAATATGGAGAGGGAGTTTGTTCCAGTTTAGTGAGACAGAGTGTTTGTAAAGTAGTTTGCCAATATTCCTTTTGGGGTTATAAACTAAGACAAGATGCTGATCAGCACTCCGGAGAGGCCGGGGAGGAGTAGAGAGTAACATGGGAGGTGAGACCAGGGCAGGCAGAGGGGTTGTTGAGTATGGAAAAGGTAGTGTGGAGTGGAGAAGGTGCGGAAATTCCAGTCACTGAAGTTTGTTTAGTGAGAGGCAGTGATGTGAAGGGAGTGGTTAGTTTAGAATAAATCTGGCAATTTTGTTGTACGTTTGTTCCAGTTTCTGCATTGAGGTAGTTTAGATATTGGTAAGGATGGGGGAACCATATAGAAGACTGGGTAAGAGAAATGCCTGCTCAAGAGTGCGTTTAGTGGCAGTAGTGAGTAATTTTTTGTTCCTATAAAGTAGCCCAAGTTTTTGGTGGCGAGTTTTTTTTTTGATGGCCTGTGTATGTGCAAGTCAAATTTTAGTTAGTCATCAATTATTACCCCAAGGAGTTTGGTGTGTGAGGCAGGAGAAATAGTGGTGCCATCTAGGAAGGAAAGAGAAAAGTTGAATTTAAGGTGAGAGAGTGTCTGAGGTAGGAAGAGAAGGAGTTGAGTTTTCTTAGAGTTAAGGATTAGTTGATTGTTTCTGAGCCATTTTTCAACAGAGGTAAAGGAAGTTTGTGTTAGTTGGTAAAAATGTTGAAAAGGAACAATCCAAGTATGGAGCCTTAGGGTACTCCTGCTTAAACAGCAAGGAAGGGTGAGAAAGCCTACCACCATCTAACAGTTTCGTTTCTGCCAGTAAGGTAGGATTGGAACCAGCCAAGAGTAGAAGGAGAGAGGTTTAGGTATGACAGTTTGTTAAGAAGGATGGGATGAGACACAGTGTCGAAGGTTTTAGAGAGATTAAGCAATAGACAGGAGATGAGGAGATTGTTGTCCCTAGCTTCTGCAACCTTTTGAGTAAAGGATAGTAAGGCAGTTGAGGTACTATGTTTAGGGAGGAAACCATGTTGCGAGGTGGTGAAGAGATTTTCGTGAATGAGATAGGACAGTAGTTGAGCATGTGTTTACATTTTTAAAGGATCTTGGAGAGCGGTGAGAGAATAGTGATTGGTCTATAGTTAGAGGGTTCAACAGAGTTGCCACCTTTGTGCAGAGGAATGGTATAGAAGGATTTCCATATTTATGGCACAGTAGATTCCTGAATGGAGTGGTTGATTAAGATACGGGATATGCAATAGAGTCAGCAGCAATTTTCAGAAATTGAGGGGGGAGTAAAATAATCCCACATTATTTTAAATCCTGCAAGATACACTGGAGCTGATACTTAGCCAACACAGGAAGAAAAACTGTTATCCAAAATCTATTTCTTTAGGCCAGAAAAAAATTCAAAACATTGTAGAAAAATTGGCCATATCATATCAACAGAAGTTCTAAAATGTATCAGATGAAAAATGAGTAGTTTTTTTTTTGGGGGGGGGGTTGACTAATAGACTGCCCATATGTTAATTATGTTATACTGCTGTATGACATTAAACCTTTGACACATCAGTTTATGAGGCAGAACTTAAGGATGCAGGCAAAGTAAATACAAGATTTACCATCTAAGATGTTTTGCTATGATTAAAAATGTACATGAAGCACAATGTACAGTAATTGAACACTGATACTTTAAAATCACAAGTGGAATCATAGAAAACAAAATCAGAGCATCAATGCAAATGGAATGGTTACTCACTATATATCACATGATTAAAAAAAAGCATGTGATTTGCTGATTGTTACAACTGGATCAACCACAAGACATAGAACATAAAAGCTCAAAATAAGGAATTATTTAATTCCATCAGAAATGTAAAACAGAAACACTGTGAATATAACATCTATTTATTTATTTTATTAATTTGCTAATAACTGACCAAAACCATTAGGCACAAGTGTCTTTTCAGTGGTGAGAACTGGATGCACATTGTTGTCAGTGAGTTGTTCAGAGTCACGCAGTAGGCAACTGAAGAATGAGGGAATTAAACCAAGGACTACAAAATAAAAGTATTAATAAGTCATAGGTTAGAGCTAAGCTAACTGCCCTTGTGAGCCATTTTAAGCCTAGCCAATTATCCCTTGTGAGACTCAAACCTTGCACTTTGTGTTTGTAAGGCAAACACTTTAACCATTAGGCCACCCTCCCTTAGGCTCCCCCCCTTTAATATGCTATTTATACTGCTAGAAACATATCAGTAAATAATGAAGTAATCACTTAACCAGAGAATGCAGTCAATGTGCTTACAGGAAAAAAAATGTTGACTTCACAATAAGCAAGGGCATACGTCAGAATAAAGGTGAGACAAGGGTAGATATACCTTATATAACTACAGACATGGTAACTGCTGCCACAAGTAAAAAAAGAAACTCCATTTTAATGGGAATCAGACAACATAGTTAGTGTTTTCCTATAAAGAATTAAAACCATAGAACGGAAAGGGAGCCAAAAATTATAAACACCTTCTGTATCATAAACAAGAGAGATTAGTTTCTAATTATAAAGAAGACTATCCTGATGATATTATTACTGAGTGGTGTCAGTGTGCAAAAAAAAAAAAAAAGAAAACAGATTGAAAAAACAAAATGTAGTCTTTTTTTAATTTTTTATTTCAGTGTAGGCATTGAATTATAAAAGCACCAGATTATATTTTGAAATTGTTGCAAAAGCATAGACAGACATGAACGTTCTTAATGTTATCTGTACAAGTGAGTTAAACTTCATCTAGTTGAATATTATGGATATTACATTTAAAAGATGTAGGGGATCGTATCCTTATACAACTCTGTATTGTAATTCTCTAAAGAAATGGGCATCCATGAGCTTTTCTCAAGGCTAATATTTTTTATTATTTTTATTTTGAGAAAAACTGAAGTTAAATATTGCTTCACTAAACATTAATGGTTTATCTACTACAGTGAAGAGGAAAATATATAGCGCTATATATTAAAAAGAGAAATATTTCCTACCTACAGAAAATTCAATCTAAAAATAATTTGATAAACTGGCTGAGATCAAACACTCTTTCTATGTCCTGATCAATGAAGTGGAATAGCTACTGCGCTAAAATATGACACATTTAAGGTATAATCAATCTTCTCAAATCTACAGGATATGGTCCTTATAATTAACTATTTTTTTAAATAAAAAGGGCTTAGTGTTATTGCATTACTAAATACCCCATTTATGAATTATTATAATGTTCTAAATGATATCTGTAGGAAACTGTGATTTCAAGATTGTTTTAAAAACTCAGTAGATCACAAAAAGAAAAAAAACAGTAATACTGCTGGCCTTTTCAAAATCATTTTACAAGTTTATCACACAACATGCATATCAGTCAGTAGCTGGCGACTACAAAGCATAAACATTGGCAGGAACACCACAGCTTCACACATACACACATACAAATGTCCTAATGTAGTTAGAGGCCAATATATGTGAGCCTCCAGGCTATGCACACAAGAGGAAGCATTTCATGAAAACATTGATGCATTGAGTACTATAAGAAGGACCTTTGGATACAGCATGAGAGGGTGGTCAAGGATAGAAAAAACACTGCTGCCCCATACTTCTCTAGATGTGCTTCTAGTACACATAAGGATAGGAGCTTTGTCAGTAAATTCAGATTTGGTTTGAAGTACACAAATGATATAGGCTCCGTATGTAATATTATATGAAAAAACTGGAGAATACTTATAAGGGATGACAAGACAGCTGAAATAGTTGGGAACAATCCCTCTTTTATGTATAAAAATTCTTCAAACTTGAAACACTACTGTGCACAGGGAATTGTAATACTAGGCCAAGTAACTTGCTATCTGCCAGACTTGGTACATACAGTTGCAGACATTGCAGAGCCTGTACATATATTTTACATGAACAAGCGTTTAAACATCCATGGATGAGATAGATTTTTAGTCCCAGATTCTATGCAGATTGTAATACAGCAAATGTGATTTATTTAGCCACATACAAGTCCTGTACAGGATTCTATATTGGTAAGACCAACAAGAGATTAAAAGATTGAATTTTTAGTCATTCTTATGAGATTAGGACTTGCAATATGAACAATGCACTAGCTAAACATATTAAATAAAATGCTGGACATGAGTTTGTTTTTAGAGTATTACAAATAGTGCATGTGGGTCACCAGGGGGGGGGGGTTGATCTCACTAACTATACTGAAACAGTAGAACTTAAATGGAGCTTGAGGCTACAGGCTGATAAACATCCTGGTATTAATGCTTGTGTCTCTTTAAAACCTGTATTGAAAGGGAGGAATTTGGTTTAATGAAGTGACGAATTACCATAGCTGATTGAACAGCTAACTGTTTTTAAACTGAGCTGTGATTTTGTGTTTTTATGATCTGAAGAAGCGTTGGTTTTACAATGTGAAAGCACTTATCTGGTCCATTTTTACAAATAAATACTTTTACTGTGTGAAGCTGTGGTATTCCTGCCAATTTTTATGCTTTGCATTTTCAGTGCTTATTTGGCAGTTATCTTTATCAGTGGCTTGGACTTGGTTCTTGTATTTGGAAATTACAGAATGTAAAAGGTTTACTATCAAATAGTTGAAAGGCCAATAGTTTAAAGCAACATACCTGTATAACATATGTGAAAATCCTTTATGCGACTGTCATAAACACCCATTCAGAATGTCAAAACTGCAATGCAATTTGAATAAATGTACTCAAGCGCTTCATTGTCATCGCCGAAAGACCAAATCGCCAAAAACTCATTTTGCCGAATTTCATTTTGCCCAAACATAGTAGTGGCAGTGTATATGTCCTTTCCCCCACTGTAGTGCGATACTGGAGTTAGACTATATAGTTGGGGGGGTGAGGGCACAGCCCCCCACATTGGGGGGTGTGGGGTGCATAGCCCCCCACCTAGCTTGGTTTCATACTGACCAGTTTCTGTTAAGAGGTTAAGTAAGTAGTGTTTAATCACATTGGGTTTGGTTTGGTGGAAGTTTGGTTTTGCATAAGATGAAAAAATGTTGAAAATTGTCGAAAACGTTGAAAGATTTTAAATTTTGACATTTTGAATGCTTTCACGTTATGAATTTCAATAATATGATTCTACGTTATGAAAGCTTTACATTTTGAACTTCAACCATTTGATAGTAAACCAATGTAAAATCAAAATGTCTCACATTGATGAAAAATCAAACATTTTCCAGAACAGATTTTAATTTTTGCTCAAAGAATCTTTACTTGTTATATCATATAAGTTAAAGTCCTTAAGTTACAGTCAGATTATTCAACAAATGTTTTAGCTTTAACAGTGAAGAAATAGCAAACTGGTTGAAAGCATGCAATATTTAATAATGCATTTAAGGATACTAATATAATAGAAATGATGGAAGAACAAATACATTTCTTTTTTAGAATTAAAATGAAGAATAACTAACTTTATTTAATAATAAATGAGCAGCTTTTAACACCTAACATTTCAACGTTGAGTATACTTTCAATTCAAATTAAATTCAAAACATATCCAGATTTATTCAAGTGCATACAAAGATAACACTGACAGATATAATAATGCAGGTTAAGAATCAGAAATGTTTGCCAGAATGGTTGAAACTAAAATGAGAATCAGTGAAGGTTGTGAAATATAAATGTATGAGTGCTGTCTACCAGAATAATAGAAACCACTTGTCAAAATACTGTAAAGTAAATGTCTTAATAATATTACTTTGCTTAATCCACAAGGAAGAGCATAACATTCAACCAAATATATAAAGATTTTCAAATATTTTTATTTATTATTTGTTTACCGGGAAAGTCCGACTTGAAACAAAGCCAATTTCAGTGGAGGCCTGAGGAGAAATGCTCCAGATGCATGTCTTTGTAATGTGGGAGGAAACCAGAGTACCTGGAGAAATCCCACATGAATGCAGGGAGGACATGCAGACTCCACACAGAAAGCACTCCAGTTGAGAATCGAACCGGAGAACCTCTTGCTGTGAGGCAACAATGCTACTGCTGTACCACTGTGCCGTCCAATCAAATAATTTTGGTGCTGTTTGTCAGAAAAAAATAGTTGCTTCAAAAAGAATGTACTAAAAGTATATAAGATATAAATAACATGGACAAGTATTGGATGTATTGACTTTCAATTAATGGTTCAAGTTATTCAGTATATAGGAGATTTGATGTCAGAAAATGAAATATCTCGTGGGGATGTTTTAATGGAAGGGTTATTTGTTCAGTCTGTTAGCCTTATCTATCTATCAATCTATCTATTTATTTGCTTAGTTATTTTGGATGGTAAGTTTCTTTTCATTTGAAACCTGCATTCTATTGCACTTCTTTAATATGTCAAAAATATTGATTCAATGTCTAGTATGGCAATAAAATCAGTAGAAAGGTTAGACACATTTTACTCCCTAATAGAGATTATATTAATCAACAACTGTGAATAACTATCTAACAAAGTACAACAAAGAAATAATATATCCTAGCTGATATGAATTTATGTTTGAGAGAATAATTGATGATGTTTATCAAGCTAGCCATGCCATAATTCTTAAGGTGAACAGTATTACTTACTATGCTAAAATGCAGATGAAATCTTTGTTTCGATAAGCAAGGAAGCAATATTTGTAGTCTTAGAAATACTGCACTCTCCACATTACATTTAAAACATAGTTAATGTTAATTTTTTAATATATCTGCATATTTATATATTAGCAGAGAAAATTTGTTTTTCTTAGGTTCATAGGTTCATAGTTAGGTACTAGGCTATCTGCCCGAATGCATTTATAAGCCTAGCCGGAATGTATTGGCTTTCGCCACCCCCTTAGATTAGTTCCCTGTGCCTCTGTCCAGCAGAGTCATTGAAGTGATCCCTGGAATAAACTTTCTGTTTCCCATCCACTCATCAAGGTTTTTCTTGAAGAGGGTTAGTAAGGAGCTCTGCCTAATGTAGACTGGAATCTTGTTCCAGAGCATGGGAAGTCTCTGGGACAGGAATCTATCCCTCCAGCATGTCCTATTTATTGTGGTAGCGAGGTGTAGCTCCCTAGACCATGTGACTCGAGGGGATATGGTTTTCTTAAGGTGGAGCATGTCCATCAATTCTGGGTTGGACATGGCCTTGTATGTCAGGCAGAGATCACCTCTGAGTAGGCAGTATGCAACTGAGTACAGCTGGAGTTTCTTCAGTCGAGCTGCATAGGGCATCTGTTTGAGGCTAGTGATCCTCTTGGTGAGGTACTTCTGTGGTCTTTCCAGCTGCTGCAGGTGTCTTGTAAGGTACATCCCACATGGGGAGTTGTACTCTATGATGGGTCTGATGAGTGATGAGTGATGAGTAGAGGGGCACAATGGCCTCTTTTGATCTGGATGCAAACCCGTTTGTGATTAGGTGGGCCACATAGAAGGATTTTCTAACCACTTTGGCAATGTGATTATCAAAGGAGAGATTACTATCTACTTGGGTCCCCAGATCCCTTATTACGTCTTCCGTATTTAGGGGACTACTACCTATGTGGTAGTTTGTGGGTACTTTGTTTTTTCCAGTGGGGATGACTATGCACTTTTTGGCATTTAGCTTGAGGCCATGGTTTTGACACCAGGTATCTGTCTCATTGAGACCCTTTTGGAGGATGTCTGTGTCAGTCGGAGAGTCAATTATAGCCACTAGTTTGCAGTCGTCTGTGAACTTGGTCAGCCATAGTCCTCCTGTGCTTGCCTGTACCTCTGAGAAGCATATGCCGAACAGGAGGGGTGCTAGGACTGAGCCCTGGGGAATGCCACTTATAATTGGTTTAGAGTCAGACCTAGCTCCCACAACTCTAACCATGTGGGTTCTATCCTTGAGCCAGTTGGCAACCCATCTCGTGATGTAAGGGTTTATGTTCAGGCTGGTGAGCTTGTCTATAATACCAGAATGGGGAATGGTGTGAAAGGCCTTTGTGAGGTCTAGGTAGGCTGTGTGGATCACCTTTCCCTCATCTATAGCCTTGGTAACTGTCTCAAAGAAGTCCACCAGGTTTAACAGGCATGATCTGCCCTTAACAAAGCCAAACTGGGTAGGGTCCAGTGTTTGGAGATTCCCAATGTCTCTGTTAATGAGATCCATGATGATGCACTCCATAGCCTTGCAGACCAAGCTAGTCAGGCTTATAGGGCGATAGTTCCCAGGGTCTGTTGTGGCTCCACCTCTGTAGAGCAAAATAACCATTGCTGTGCACCACTCTATGGGCACGTAGCTTGTGGAGAGGCTGAGTTTGAACAGTGTGTTTAGGTGAGGGGTTAGTTCATCTATGAGCTCATGTAGGACGCAGCCTGGGACACCGTCTGGTCCCATTGATGCTGTGTTTTTGGCTTTGGATAGGGCTGTTTTAACCTGAGTGTCTGTGATTTCAGGGGCACTACATTCTTCTGGTATGGTTATGGGCCCTTTTGGGGGTGGGAGAGGGGTGAAGTTTGCACTGAACCTGTCTGCCAGGATGTTGGCGATATCGGTCGGTTCAGTGTATTTTGTGCCATTCTGCACTAACTCTGGGAAGATCTGAGGATTGCCACTTAGATTCTTGACATAGCTAAAGAATGCCCTGTGGTTATCTTTGGAGTCCTTAGCAATTTTTCTTTCAAAGCTAGCCTTGGATGATTTTCTGAGGGATCGTAGTTTCTTGATGATACTGATCAGGGATGTCTTTCCTTCTTGGAATTTTACTCTTTTCTGAACTAATTCCCTCCTTCTATTGTATATCTTGTTTATGGCAGGGGTCCACCAGACTGGTTTCCTTTTCTTGGAGGAGTCCATGCATTCTTGTAGGTGCCCATAGAGTGCATTAGTAAAGGATTTTGCAGCTTGGACAGCGTTATCCTTTAGCATGGGGCTTTGAAACATTCCATCACAATCTTAAGTAATATGAAGTTTGCTTTTGAAAAGTTTTTCATGGTGGTTTCTTTGACTGAGGGTGGGGCGGAATGTGGATATCCAGAGTGATGAGTTTATAGTCAGATCTAACTAGCGAGGTGTTGACCTCCAGTGTGGAACACCAGTCGCCCATGTTGGTGATGACCAGGTCCAATATGTTGTCACCTCTGGTGGGGGTGTTGACCAATTGATCCAGGGCGTTTGAGTTTATAAATTCTAGGAAATGTTGGGCAAGGGAGTTAGTACTTGAGTAATTCTCCCAGTTAATGTTTGGGTAATTGAAATCACACAAAATCAGGGTGTTTGGTAGGACCTTTATGTTTCCCAGAGTTTCCAGAAATGTGGAGTGGGGGTCCTGGGACATGGTGGGTGATCTGTAGCAAGCTACAATTTGAATTGCAGTTTTGCCTGTTGTTAATTGCATGTGGATGATCTCTGAAGCATTGTGCTGTGCTACTAACCTGGAGGTGTGGGTATCCTTGATGAATATGGATACGCCCCCTCCTTTTGTATTTTGGTCTGGGTTTTGTGGCCAAAATGTATAGTATGAGTTGTAGCATAGTAGTGCTGGGGTGCTCTCTGGAGCCTTAAACCAGGTTTCTGTTACTGCACATATATTGATTTTCTCCATACTGAGGAGTGCCTTGAATGCATGCATTTTGAGGTTTAGACTTCTGGCATTGAGTAGCATTACTCTCAGTTTTTAGTTACTTGTGCTATTTACGGTGGTTGGATTGTCTTTTGAGCCTTGCCTAAAAAAGGCACTATGGAGGTGGCAGGAGCCTTGTTCAGTATTCAAACGCCTAAGGGTGACAGGTGCAAGCCATCTCTAGTGAAGCAGCGTGGCTTGTCGAGCATGTCACCCCAGGCTGACAGACACTGGATTCCCTTTGAATGACACCAGAAGCTTAGCCAAGTGTTGAAAATGATCATTTTTTTTTCTTTATACCATGGTACCATTCTTGGTGAGGGCAGGATGCAACTCAGAGTCAGGGTCATACCGGCCTGGGCTACGTGATCAGAAAGCTCCTCCATGTCTCTTTTCATGTAGTCCAGAGAGGTATAGCTCAGGTTATTCATACCAACATGGACAATGACAGAGTCATATTTGTGATTGTTCTGGAGTGACCTGAGAGCTTGTGTTATGTGGTGGATTTTGGAACCCAACATGTAGCCAACAGTAACCTTCTCCTTGTCCAGCCTAGTTAGTGGGACATCAGTGTGCCTGACTATAGAGTTGCCTATTACTTGTGTGTTGGGTATGTTATTTTGCATTAAGGGCTGTGATTGCATGGCACATTGGTTTTGTGAAGTATGTGTTTCATGGTTTGTGTTGGGGGGGTGGAGGTCGCTTGGATGTTTGCTTTGGAGGTCTCTGTTGCTTTTGCAGATTTTTATTTAGAGCCTCCGAGTATGTTTTTGTGTATTTATGTGTGTTTTTTGCTGGTGCTGGTTTCATAGGTCTATGTGAGACTGGTGGTGTGATGCAAGTAATTTCCGTCTCCTCTTGACTGCCTGGTCCAGTCTTGGGTTGAGAGAACTTTGCCTCCAGTTTGGCTGTATAATTGCATCTCTCACATGTATTAGTGTTTAGTGGTAGGAGGAGAGGGTTGTCTGTGTACATGAGGCAGTTGTAACATTGCCTCAAAATGCCCAGATTCCCCAGTTGGACCGGAGAGTACACCTGAAACTGCCCTTTGGACATGCCTGAATAGGTACAGTGAACTGTTTTACTGATTGGCTGGTAAGGACAAATAGAGAGCATTGTCCTTCTCTACAGTATAGGGGGGGTCTAGTGCTAAGGTTTATTAGTGCTTGCTATGAGTTTTGAGCAAGTGCCGGGCTGAGAAGTGAATGGCTTGAGTGCTTAAGTTGAAAGTTTGTCTAGTTCCAAGGGAAAAATTGAATGGTGTATGGGTGTTCACTTTATCTACTTTATTATTTTTGCAATATAATCCTTTCTTAAGAAAAATCAGAAAAAAATGAAATGGTCAACAGTTATGAACTGAATAATGTCAAGTTTAAATATTTCAGTTATGTAGACAATCTTATATGTACTATGTAGCTCTGATCCAATCAAATCAATTCTGGATTTTTTTTCTGAGGCTAAACATGCAGAATGCTTGTTTTCTGGACTACATTGATAACAAAGGAGAAAACACAGTAGATGATGATAGGCAATAATCCACCGTCTCTGGCAGCAAATGTTTCATATGGATTAAAGAATCTGGATTTGTTAAACTCACTGTCACATTACATAGAACAAATAACATTTTGGCAGTCTAATTCAATGCTTTAAAGTATGTCTGAAAATTGTGAAAATGTACTTATCTCTTTAATAAATCGATCTGATGCTATTAAGAAGATGTTGCTCCACAGATGCTTTTTCAGTCTAATTCATGTGTTGTTCCTCATGTAAAGATTATAGATATAATTCATAATTTAGACAATAAAATTCCTGTGAAGATGTTAATCAAGAATTCCTTTGGTCAATGTAAGTATACAACTTCAGAATTTATTAGGCTATGATTATGCTCAAATAATGGCTCATTACAGTAATTAGAGCTATATTATTGGCTTAAAAATACCTCTGTGTTTTATTCCAAAGCACATAATTTTATTAAGATTTGTTGAATCAAAAGATAAAAAGCAAAGTCCAAGAGTATACAGGAACCAGGAATAACACATAAACGTAAACCCAAACCTGGTCTGTCAAACATTTTTCATATGGGCAAAGATTACAATTTTTCTTTTTAAGGTTACAATTTGTTTGGGGTTTTTTTGTACTCTATTAGAAGCAAATCCAGATTTTTCGGATGCTTTGTTTATTAACTTTAATGAAAATATATGGAATGTATCTGAAAGGTTTGAAGTAATCTCATATATGCTGGTTTAGGCCTGGATTGTGAAAGTAAAATGATTTCTTTTCAGAAACATACAAATGTTTTGTTAAAAAAGAGGTTCTTTGTTCAGTTGTAATGATACCTGAAATGTGTCTGTGGGAAAGATTTGAACAAATCACAAATAAACTGATGTGGGTCTGGACTAACAAAGTGAACTAATTTACTCCTTTTAAAAACTTAAAAATGGTTTAAGAATCTGGACTTTGAAATTAATATGGCTAATATGAAGAAAGCAAAATAAACTCTTAACAAAAGTTATATGAAGTTCTAGTGCAAATGTAGGGTGAAGCCTTTTGCACATTTGTAGAGTTCTGGAAGGAGTTTCTAGAAACATTTTCAATACGAATAGAATATGGTGTGGTTAAAAACTATGAAATAAATCACTCAGCTGAAGTAGAGCTGTACTAGCAGCTATGGTTACAAAAAGGTTCATTCTTAATTGTTATAAAGGTAATATAACCATTAACTATATTTGTAACTGAAAGAATTGTTAATAATGTACTAATGACAGGAAGTTTCTATTTTTTATTTTTTTAAAGGTAGGAGATTATTATGGAGCATTCATTGTGAGAAAGGATTTATCTGCTGTCTGTTATGAATTGTTGTAGAATGAAAATAAATATTAAAAATAAGTAAAAAAACATTAAGCATAGACTTACAGAGACAAGGGGTATGTTCCTTATATAAAAGTACATATGATAACTCTTGATACTAATACAATTATAAACTTCAGTCCCATTGAACTAGATAACATACCTGGTGGCTTCCTACACAAAATCAAGGTAAATCTAAGTAAACTCCCTATAGATTCTGTTAAGTTATTACCATTTGGACATATCAGTACATAATGGTACAAGTTCACAAATGCATCAGCCCATACATTTTCTTAGTAATCAACCTGACCACTATTTTATGCAAAATCATGGAGTAGGTCAGAAAGGAGTTTATCTAAAATGGCAGAAAAGACATACTTCATGTTGCATATGCAAAGGTATTGCTTTTAAAGAGAAGCTTGCCATTTAAATATATATTATTCAAGGAAGGAGTAACAGCTTCCAGCAGCAATCAGTAGAGAGCTAAAAGTGTATACGGCCTATCCTGACCTTGCCAAAACATTCCAAACTATTCAACGTAATTCAATATGTAAAAAATTAGTCAAGTAACAAGATGCATCAGGGAAACGTATGCATGTCTATCCCATTAGGGGGTTACCTCAGGTGTTTCACAAGTCTCTACACTGAGGACACATGGTTAGAAATCAAACAAAAAGCAGATGAGAATCAGACAGCAAATGAAAAAAAAAAAGAAAAAAGAAAGGGCCAGAATAAAAGGAAAGACAAATTGCGAAGTTCACAAGTATAATGGCAAGTATAAGAAACTTCTAGAACAACCACATGTTGACCAGGATCTGACACAGGAATAGTTAAGGAGAAGTGAATTT
Organism: Protopterus annectens; assembly: GCF_019279795.1. Taxonomy (NCBI): domain Eukaryota; kingdom Metazoa; phylum Chordata; order Ceratodontiformes; family Protopteridae; genus Protopterus; species Protopterus annectens. The sequence continues at coordinate 56,481,040 of NC_056741.1, read as the reverse complement.
AAACCAAAAGATGAAAGACTAATAACGGCAGCTTAAGATCTTGGGCTACATACACATCAGTCCGCAAAGTCTAGGAAAAAAAATGGGAGAAACAAATGCAGGTTCTGTAAAACAGAACTGGAAACAGTGGCACATCTCATTGCTGGTTGCAATACACGCATGGCTGAAGGTCTGTATTCTGAAAGGCACAAAAATGTGGCAAGACTGTCATATTAAGGAGTGTAAAAACTTGATTTAGAAGTAGTTGAGAAGCCCTGGAACATAAACCATAAGGCATTATAGACTAAGATGAAGTCTGAATAACATGTGATTTCCCCATACCAACAATTACAAAAATAGATACAAGCAAACCAAGTATAGTTCTCCAAGAAACAAAGACAAAAGTGTAGTTAATCACCAGTGATTATATGGTATTACATACGGAGAGACATAAAGTTATAAATAAATAAATACATTTGCAATCAGTAACAAGAAACGGACAGTTCCAATAGTATTAAGAGCAACATCACTCATAAGTGAACTTAAACATGCTACCAATACATGTAACCTGCAGAATGAAGTATTTCTGGGTACATTCTAAGTGCGGAGAAGAGCATTCTTGGCAAACATGAAAGACCAAAGCAATACTAATTTCACTTTAATTGCACCCTGAGTCAGGAATGGGGTGCCTTTCTGTCAAGATATTAGAAACTCAAAACTATTTGGAGAAATTAAAAAAGGGGCACATCATTTTGGACTATTCTTCAAATATGTAAATGTTAATAATGTGCTACGGTGATGATTGTAATGTAGGTAACATAATTTCTTCAAGAAAAGATGATGAAGTTATCAAAGATGGTGTACAAAAAGTAGTTACATGGTACAGTATTACTAGTACTAACCTATGAACCTATGAACCTATGGATTCCATTTTAATGTCAAAAAAGTGACATCATGAACCTTGAAGAAAAGTACATAAAATAGGATTACAAAATAAATGTTCAAATCATAAAGGTTATACCATTATTAACAATCCAGTGACACTGGTAGACAACAGTTTAAACTTTGATCAGTGAGTATCCATCAAAGTCAGAAAACCATACTCTGTAGTCCATTAAATTCTAAGCAGCACTTGCCGCTCCACGGACGTCACTATGCCATGCTATACCGCACAGATGTGTGGCATTTGAGCAAACCACCAGAAACGACTTGGAAAGGTAGAATGATTATTAATTGAAAAATTCACAGGGATAAAAAACTTGAACTGTTCAGAAATGCTTCAGGAATTGTCTTTTCCTATTTTTATAGGTTATTCAAGCATGATTTCTGTTTTTTAACCCCAGTAGATTAAACTGTCACTGTCTCTACATCTTTCCTATGTGCAAAGAATTGGTGGAGAGATGTAATATACTCTTAATCTGCTTTTTATTTATTTATTTATTTATTTTGTTTGAACAGCAAACCAGTTTCCATACTTTCTAGTTTCGCCCTAATCATCAGGCTGTATATCTCTTCTTCATTTTCAACCATCAAAGAGGCATTTTCTGCATATCTGAAGATATTAATATTTCTCCCTGCAATTGAGATTCCAGCATCTGAGTCATCTAACCCAGTATTTCATGTTATGTTCAGCATATAACTAAATAAATAAGGTGCCAATATACAGCATTATTGCACTCCTTTGCAATCTTAATCTAGTCAGTTATTCCATATTCTGCTGTCACTGTTGCATCCTGTTTTGCATAAAATACCTCAAAAGGCAGGTATGGTGGTGCATATCACCATTTCTCTAGGAACCTGCAATAGTGTGTCATGGTCTCTATGCAGACAACAGCTTAACAAAAGTCAGTAAAGTAGAAAAATATTATAAGGGACTCCCTCGCTTTCTTTTTAATCTAGTAGATGCTGGCAATTTTGTAATCTCAAGCCTCTGCTCTTTCTAAACCCAGCTTGTACATATCGCATTTCTCAGTCAATATTAATGAAGTCTAGCTAGCAGGATCTTAAATTTTTCCTTGCTATCATGTGAAAAAAATGGCAGGGGTGTTCAATAATTTGAGCAGTCTTTAGTATTGCCCAGTTTTTGGAATGGGAATAAAACATGACATTTTTTACTCTGATGGCCACGCTTGTGTTTTCCAAATTTGCTTTATTCTGTTTCAGATAGACTACTCAGAGGTGATTTCTGCTTTGCATATAAGGCAATCTTTGACCCTGCTTTATTGAAAATGCTGCACATTCGCAAGTCAAATGGTATACAGGTTACTCACTGTAAAGACCTTAACCTGGTATGTGACATTAATAGAACCTGCTGAAGGGACAGATTTGTGTCCCAGAGGTTACCACACCTTTGGAACAGACTCCCACTTCATGGAAAGCAGAGCACCTCATTGGCCCTCTTCAAATGCAGTCTGTATGACTGGATGGGTAACCATAAATTCACCCGGGGGGTTCCACCTGTGTCGCTCTTGGACCGAAGCAATAGGTCCTGATCATGGAAATAAGGGTAGAACTTGGACAGGCTTGTAAGGGCCCTAGCGCCATTAGCCTAGTAGCTTCTTTTGATCCTATAATCCTATGCTGGCAAATTCCAAGCATCAATATAGTAGTATCATGTCGCAGGATTTTCAGCAATTCACCTGGAATTCCACCACTTCCTGAAGCTTTGTTATGAGTAAGACTTCCTAGGGCCTGTCCAGCTTCACTCTCCTAGATGTTGGGCTCAAGAAAAGAGAAAATACTAATATATGTATCCGTGATGACAGGGCCCTTCTTACTTAGTTCCGTATATTCCTGCCACCCTTAATATCATCTGAGTTTGTTGGGGCACGGCCATCTTTACATTTGTCATATCCATTTTTATCTGGAAATTTCCCTTAATATCGCCAGTCCTCTTGAAGAGATTTCTTGTCTTTTTAGTTTATCTTACCCCACTTCTTTGCCCTGTGCCTTGAAATACACCTCTTTATATCTTCTTCTTCTTCTTTAAAACTGTGCATTCGATTTGGCATATTTTCACGATCTTAATTGTTTTACTCATCTTCTTTCCTCGGCCACTTTTAAGGCCGGCACAGAGAGCTACTTTGCCTTTTTACCTTCTTTCTATTTGGAATATTTTTGTTGACAAATTTTATTTTCCCAGACTCAGAGATTTCTGTAGATGGTGACCGCAGGCATAAAATTAAAAGATGCTTGCATCTTGGAATGAAAGCTATGGAAATGTCTTCAGTGATGCCTTAAAGCTGTTTATCATGTCTATTTGTTTTATTTAGGAGGGAGATTTGGTTACAGGTTTTTGCAACCTGGTTAGGGTATATAATGAATCACCTGCGCAGTTATTGGTCTGTAGGACTGCATTACTGCTGGGGGTTGTAATATTACTTTTAGAGCTATCAATTTTCTGGGGAGGGTATTAGTTTACAGGGAGTTTTCTGGGGAGTGTATTAGTTTACGGTCAGGTTTCTGGGGAGTGTGTTAGTTTACGGTCAGGTTTCTGGGGAGTGTATCAGCTTATAGGCAGGTTTCTGGGGAGTGTGTTAGTTTACGGTCAGGTTTCTGGGGAGTGTGTTAGTTTACGGTCAGGTTTCTGGGGAGTGTATCAGCTTATGGGCAGTTTTCTGGTGAGTGTATTAGTTTATAGGTAGGTTTCTGGTGAGTGTATTAGCTTACAGGCAGGTTTCTGGGGAGTGTGTTAGTTTATGGGCAGTTTTCTGGAGAGTGTGTTATTTTACGGGCAGGTTTCTGGGGAGAGTATTACTTTATGGGCAGTTTTCTGGTGAGTGTATTAGTTTATGGACAGGTTTCTGGGGAGTGTATTAGTTTACATGCAGTTTTCTGGGGATTGTATTAGTTTAAGTTTTCTGTGGAGTGTATTAGTTTACAGGCAGTTTTCTGGGGAGTGTATTAGTTTATATGCAGTTTTCTGTGGAGTCTATTAGTTTATTTAAGTTTTCTGTGAAGTGTATTAGTTTACAGGCAGTTTTCTGGGGAGTGTATTAGTTTACATGCAGTTTTCTGGGGAGTGTATTAGTTTAAGTTTTCTAGGGAGTGTATTAGTTTATGGGCAGTTTTCTGGTGAGTGTATTAGTTTACGGGCAGGTTTCTGGGGAGTTATTAGTTTATGGACAGTTTTCTGGGGAGTGTATTAGTTTATGGCAGTTTTCTGGGGAGTGTATTAGTTTATGGGCAGGTTTCTGGGGAGTGTATTAGTTTACATGCAGTTTTCTGGGGAGTGTATTAGTTTATATGCAGTTTTCTGTGGAGTCTATTAGTTTATTTAAGTTTTCTGGGGAGTGTATTAGTTTACAGGCAGTTTTCTGGGGAGTGTATTAGTTTACGGGCAGGTTTCTGGGGAGTGTGTTATTTTACGGGCAGGTTTCTGGGGAGTGTATTAGTTTACATGCAGTTTTCTGGGGAGTGTATTAGTTTAAGTTTTCTGGGGAGTGTATTAGTTTACAGGCAGTTTTCTGGGGAGTGTATTAGTTTATGGGCAGTTTTCTGGTGAGTGTATTAGTTTATGGGCAGGTTTCTGGGGAGTGTATTAGTTTACATGCAGTTTTCTGGGGAGTGTATTAGTTTACATGCAGTTTTCTGGGGAGTGTATTAGTTTACAGGCAATTTTCTGGGGAGTGTATTAGTTTACAGGCAGTTTATGGGGAGTGTATTAGTTTATGGGCAGGTTTCTGGTGAGTGTATTAGTTTACGGGCAGATTTCTGGGGAGTGTATTAGTTTATATGCAGTTTTCTGTGGAATCTATTAGTTTATTTAAGTTTTCTGGGGAGTGTATTAGCTTACAGGCAGTTTTCTGGGGAGTGTATTAGTTTACGGGCAGGTTTCTGGGGAGTGTATTAGTTTACGGGCAGGTTTCTGGGGAGTTATTAGTTTGTGGGCAGTTTTCTGGGGAGTGTATTAGTTTATGGGCAGTTTTCTGGGAGTGTATTAGTTTATGGGCAGGTTTCTGGGGATTGTATTAGTTTACATGCAGTTTTCTGGGGAGTGTATTAGTTTACATGCAGTTTTCTGGGGAGTGTATTAGTTTACGGGTAGGTTTCTGGGGAGTGTGTTATTTTACGGGCAGGTTTCTGGGGAGAGTATTACTTTATGGGCAGTTTTCTGGTGAGTGTATTAGTTTAATAGCAGGTTTCTAGGGAGTGTATTAGTTTACAGGGAGTTTCTGGGGAGTGTATTAGTTTATGGGCAGTTTTCTGGTGAGTGTATTAGTTTATGGACAGGTTTCTGGGGAGTGTATTAGTTTACATGCAGTTTTCTGGGGATTGTATTAGTTTAAGTTTTCTGTGGAGTGTATTAGTTTACAGGCAGTTTTCTGGGGAGTGTATTAGTTTACAGGCAGTTTCTGAGGAGTGTATTAGTTTATGGGCAGTTTTCTGGTGAGTATATTAGTTTATGGGCAGATTTCTGGGGAGTGTATTAGTTTATATGCAGTTTTCTGGGAAGTGTATTAGTTTACGGGCAGGTTTCTGGGGATTGTGTTAGTTTAGGGGCAGGTTTCTGGGGAGTGATTAGTTTATGGGCAGTTTTCAGGTGAGTGTATTAGTTCATGGGCAGTTTTCTGGGGAGTGTGTTAGTTTATGGGCAGGTTTCTGGGGAGTCTATTAGTTTACATGCAGTTTTCTGGGGAGTGTATTAGTTTACAGGCAGTTTTCTGGGGAGTGTATTAGTTCACGGGTAGGTTTCTGGGGAGTGTATTAGTTTACATGCAGTTTTCTGGGGAGTGCATTAGTTTAAGATTTCTGTGGAGTGTATTAGTTTACAGGCAGTTTTCTGGGGAGTGTATTAGTTTAAGTTTTATGGGGAGTGTATTAGTTTACAGGCAGTTTTCTGGGGAGTGTATTAGTTTGCAGGCAGTTTCTGGGGAGTGTATTAGTTTATGGGCAGTTTTCTGGTGAGTGTATTAGTTCATGGGCAGGTTTCTGGGGAGTGTATTAGTTTACATGCACTTTTCTGGAGAGTGTATTAGTTTAAGTTTTCTGGAGAGTGTATAAGTTTACATACAGTTTTCTGGGGAGTGTATTAGTTTATGGGCAGGTTTCTGGTGAGTGTATTAGTTTATGGGCAGGTTTCTGGGGAGTGTATTAGTTTACATGCAGTTTTCTAGGGAGTGTATTAGTTTATGGGCAGGTTTCTGGTGAGTGTATTAGTTTATGAGCAGGTTTCTGGGGAGTGTATTAGTTTACGCGTAGGTTTCTAGGGAGTGTGTTTGTTTATGGGCAGGTTTCTGGGGAGTGTATTAGTTTATGGGCAGATTTCTGGGGAGTGTATTAGTTTATATGCAGTTTTCTGTGGAATCTATTAGTTTATTTAAGTTTTCTGGGGAGTGTATTAGCTTACAGGCAGTTTTCTGGGGAGTGTATTAGTTTACGGGCAGGTTTCTGGGGAGTGTGTTAGTTTACAGACAGGTTTCTGGGGAGTCTATTAGTTTATTTAAGTTTTCTGGGGAGTGTATTAGTTTACAGCCAGCTTTCTGGGGAGTGTATTAGTTTACGGGTAGGTTTCTGGGGAGTGTGTTATTTTACGGGCAGGTTTCTGGGGAGTGTATTACTTTATGGGCAGTTTTCTGGTGAGTGTATTAGTTTATGGGCAGGTTTCTGGGGAGTGTATTAGTTTATGGGCATGTTTCTGGGGAGTGTATTAGTTTACATGCAGTTTTCTGGGGAGTGTATTAGTTTACATGCAGTTTTCTGGGGAGTCTATTAGTTTATTTAAGTTTTCTGGGGAGTGTATTAGTTTACAGGCAATTTTCTGGGGAGTGTATTAGTTTACGGGTAGGTTTCTGGGGAGTGTGTTATTTTACGGGCAGGTTTCTGGGGAGAGTATTACTTTATGGGCAGTTTTCTGGTGAGTGTATTAGTTTATGGACAGGTTTCTGGGGAGTGTATTAATTTACATGCAGTTTTCTGGGGAGTGTATTAAGTTAAGTTTTATGTGCAGTGTATTAGTTTACAGGCAGTTTTCTGGGGACTGTATTAGTTTAAGTTTTCTGGTGAGTGTGTTAGTTTATGGGCAGGTTTCTGGGGAGTGTATTAGTTTACATGCAGCTTTCTGGGGAGTGTATTAGTTTAAGTTTTCTGGGGAGTGTATTAGTTTTCATGCAGCTTTCTGGGGAGTGTATTAGTTTAAGTTTTCTGGGGAGTGTATTAGTTTACAGGCAGTTTTCTGGGGAGTGTATTAGTTTACAGGCAGTTTCTTGGGGGGTCTATTAGTTTGTTTACATTTTCTGGGGAGTGTATTAGTTTACAGGCAGTTTTCTGGGGAGTGTATTAGTTTATGGGTAGGTTTCTGGGGGGGGTGTTATTTTATGGGCAGGTTTCTGTGGAGTGTATTACTTTATGGGCAGTTTTCTGGTGAGTGTATTAGTTTATGGGCAGGTTTCTGGGGAGTGTATTAGTTTACATGCAGTTTTCTGGGGAGTGTATTAGTTTAAGTTTTCTGGGGAGTGTATTAGTTTACATGCAGTTTTCTGGGGAGTGTATTAGTTTACATGCAGTTTTTTGGTGAGTGTATTAGTTTACATGCAACTTTCTGGGGAGTGTATTAGTTTAAGTTTCCTGGGGAGTGTATAGGTTTACAGGCAGTTTTCTGGGGAGTGTATTAGTTTACATGCAGTTTTCTGGGGAGTGTATTAGTTTACGGTCAGTTTTCTGGTAAGTGTATTAGTTTATGGACAGGTTTCTGGGGAGTGTATTAGTTTACATGCAGATTTCTGGGGATTGTATTAGTTTAAGTTTCTAGGGATTGTATAAGTTTACAGGCAGTTTTCTGGGGAGTGTATTAGTTTATGGGCAGGTTTCTGGGGAGTGATTAGTTTATGGGCAGTTTTCTGGGGAGTGTATTAGTTTATGGGCAGGTTTCTGGGGAGTGTATTAGTTTATGGGCAGTTTTCTGGGGAGTGTATTAGTTTACATGCAGTTTTCTGGGGAGTGTATTAGTTTACAGGCAATTTTCTGGGGAGTGTATTAGTTTACGGGTAGGTTTCTGGGGAGTGTGTTATTTTACGGGCAGGTTTCTGGGGAGTGTATTAGTTTACGGGTAGGTTTCTGGGGAGTGTGTTAGTTTATGGGCAGGTTTCTGGGGAGTGTATTAGTTTACGGGCAGGGGTAAGTTGAGATTAGTAGAGGTACTTAGCAAGTTCTAGCCAGTTAAGGCTTTTTAGAAATGTGCAGTGGTGGGTTTTGTGGGAATTTTAGTTGCAAATTCTGTGATTTGGTTATAGGCCATCTCTAGTTTCTTCTTGATGGCTGTGTTAAGATTTGTAATGATAGGAAAAGGCATAGACTAGGTAAGGCAATAGTTATGTTTATGCTGTGGTTTCCTGGAGGGATCAGTAAGGAATTTTAATTAGCTCTACAGAGGGATCCTACTTAACAATTTATCTTACTGACGGCTAGTAGTAGGTATTGGTCATACTTGAGAGTATCATCAAGTGATACTCCAAGGAGTTTGGTTTGCTTTACGCATTCTATTTTTGTTTTATTGGCTGATATGATATGGAATAATTGTTTCTGAACAGAGAAGTTTTTAGGGCTGAAAAAGTATCATTTGGGTTTTTCAGTATTTAGGAGCAAGCCTAAGCTATCTAGCCAGGATTCACTGGTTAGAAAGATCTGTTAAGTGTTTCCATGTAGGAAGATTAGTGTTTGGGCTGAGCAGGTGAGTGTGGTATAATCTGTATATTGCACCAGGGTACTTAGTGACTGAGTGTAGGTTACTGATGAAGACATTAAAGAGTTGGGGGCCTAGAACTGATCCTTGGGGGATACTGACTGTTACTGGGTGGAAATCAGAGTAGTCTTGATATCATTTCACAGCTTGTTTCCTATTGGATAAGCAGCTGTGGAGCCAAGTTAATGATGGAGAAGTCAGGCTCAGATAGGTTAGCTCTTGGAGGAGTTGTTGGTGTGTTACTGCATCAAATGCTTTTGACATCTCCAGGCAGACTGCTGAGACCAACGTTCTGTTGTTTCTCAGTTGTTTAACTGTATTCATGAAGTTCTGAAGAGCAGTAGTGGTGCTGTGGTTAGGTCGAAAGCTATCTTGTGTGGAGGAGAGCAGGTTGTGGTTGGGGGGGGGGTATTTGAATACCTGGGTGTGGATGTATTCTTCTACTATCTTGGATAGGTGTAGGAGAACAGCAATTTGGCAGTAGCTGGTAAAGTCGATAGAATTTCCACCTTTATGGAGGGGGTATAATGTATGATAACTTCCATATGTTGGGGGTGTATTTCTCTTGTATGGATCTATTAATTAGTATAAAGACAGGGGGTACTACGGCTTCTGCCATATTTCACTTAAGTTTTAGTAAGTATTTTTTTATTGTTGAGGTCGGAACACTATCAAGTTTAAAGAGTATCGTGTTGGCAGTTTGGAGTTGCAGTATAGTGAGGGGTAATAAGGATTTGTGCTTCTTACTTGGCATTAGGTTGTTGTGTTATCTGGGTGGCTAGTTGTTCTTGTTGTGTGGGAGGGGGGTAAAGGTATGACAAGGGTTGAGCAGTGACTTTAAAGACTGCCAAAAAGGTTTAGGGTTATTTTGGTGGGAATTTTGTAGGCCACTAAAATATGCTTTCTTGTCACTAAGTATCCATTTTTGTGAGATTCCTGAGATGCCTACAATTTTGTATGGTTGTTTGAGTTTTATTTTTTGTATATGCTTTCCAGTCATGGTCTCTTTTTGTCAATAGTTGGTTGGTAGTTTTGTTAGCCAGGGTACTGGGATGGACTTATCTCTTTTATTTCTGAGTTGGACTTGTTTGTCCAATATGGTACTTGTTTGTACAATTGGTTTAAGTACTTGTGTCATTCAAAGGGGATCCAGTGCCTGTCAGCTTGGGATGATATGCTCGACAAGTCATAACGCTTCGCTAGGGACGGCTTGCACCTGTCACCCCTGGGCTTTCAGATATTGGCAAAGGCTCTTGCTACCCCCATAGTGCCTTTTTAAGGCAAGGCTCAAAAGACAAACCCACCTCCATAGGTATCACAAGGGATAAGAAACTAAGAGTAATGCTACTCAACGCCAGAAGTCTAAACCTCAAGATGCATGCACTCGAAACTTTCCTCAGCATGGAGAACATCGATATCTGTGCAGTAACAGAAACCTGGTTCAGGGCTCCCGAGAGCACCCCAGCACTACCAGGTTATACCTCATACCATGCTTTTCGGCCCCAAAACTTGGACTGAACCCCAAAAGGAGGGGGAGTATCGATATTCATCAAAGATACTCACACCTCCAGGTTGGTGGCAAAGCACGAAGCATCAGAGACTATCCATGTGCAACTAACAGTGGGTAAAACTGCCTTCCAGTTTATAGCCTGCAACAGACCACCCTCCCAAACCCAGGAACCCCACTCGGCCTTCCTGAGAACACTGGAAAATATGAAGGTCTCTCCAAACACCATTATATTGGGTGACTTCAACTACCCAAACATAGACTGGGAGCATTACTCTAGCTCCAACACCCTAGCCCAAAGGTTCCTAGAATTTATAAACTCAAATGCTATGGAACAACTTGTTACCACTCCCACAAGAGGGAAAAACATACTGGACCTGATCATCACCAACATGGGGACTCTATGCTCCAGACCAGAAGTGTATCCCTCACTGGTAAGATCAGACCATAAACTAATCTCACTGGATATTCACATCCCGACCCCACCCCCTGCCCAGAAAACCACAGTGAAAAACTTCTCTAAAGCAAATTTCACACTCCTCAAAACCGAGGTGGAATCCTTCAAAGCCCCCAGGCCTGTGGAAAATATGGCCCAGACCACAGAATCCTTTATAAACACATTCTATGAACACCTTCAGGAATGCATGGATCATGCGATCCCAAATAAAACCAAGACCCAATCCTCCAAAGGCAGACGTCCTGTCTGGTGGACCCCAGCCATAAACAAACTATACAATAGAAGGAGTAAGCTACTAAATGATAGAGCAAAATCCCAAAAAGGGAAGGCATCACTGATCAGTATTAGCAAAAAACTACGGGCACTCATAAAATTGTCTAAGGCCAGCTTCGAGAGAAAATTGCACAGGAAACTAAGGATAATCACAAGGCTTTCTTTAGTTATGTTAGGAACCTGGGTGGTAATTCCCAGATATGCTCAGAATTAGTCCAAAATGACAAGAAATACACTGAACCCACAGACATTGCCAACATCCTAGCTGACAGGTTCAGTGCAAACTTCTCCCCCCCTCCCCACCAAAAGGGCAAATATCTATCCCAGCAGAGTGCTGCCCCCCTGACATCTCAGATGCTGAGGTAAGAGCCACCCTCTCCAAAGAAAAAAACACAGCATCAATGGGACCAGACAGTGTCCCGGGCTGCGTCCTACATGAACTCCAAGAAGAGCTAAACCCATACATAAAACTACTGTTCAATCTCAGCCTTACTACAGGATATGTGCCCAAAGAGTGGCATACAGCAACAGTGGTCCCTCTCCATAAAGGTGGTGCCTCAATGGATCCTGGAAACTATTGCCCCATAAGCCTGACTAGCTTGGTCTGCAAAGCTATGGAAAGGATCATCATGGACCTCATAAATAAAGATATTGGGGACCTACAGACACTGGATCCTACCCAGTTCAGCTTTGTTAAGGACAGATCCTGCCTCTTAACCTAGTTGATTTCTTTGAAACAGTCACCAAGGCGATTGACGAGGGGAAGGTGGTCCACACAGCCTACCTGGACCTCGCAAAAGCCTTCGATACAATACCCCACTCAGGCATTATAGATAAGCTCACCAGCTTAAATATAAACCCCTATGTCACTAGATGGATTGCAAACTGGCTCAAGGACAGAACCCACATGGTTAGAATTGCTGGAGCCATGTCAGACTCCAAACCAGTTACAAGTGGTGTCCCACAAGGCTCAGTCCTGGGACCTCTCTTGTTCGGTATATATTTCTTGGAGGTACAGGCCAACACGGAAGGACTGTGGCTGACCAAGTTCGCAGATGACTGCAAACTGGGCACCATAATCGACTCTCCAGCCGACACAAGCATCCTCCAAAAGGGCCTCATAGAAACAGACAACTGGTGCCAGAGCCATGGCCTCAAGCTAAATGCCAAAAAGTGTATAGTCATCCCCTTTGGCAAAAACAAAGTGCCCACAAATTACCACATAGGTGGTAATCCATTAAGTACAGAAGAAGTAATTAGGGACCTGGGGACCCAAGTTGATAGCAATCTCTCATTTGACAACCACGTGGCCAAAGTCATTAGAAAAACATTTTATATAGCCCACCTAATCATGAAGGGATTCACATCTAGATCAGGGGAGGTCATCATGCCTCTTTACTCATCCCTCATCAGGCCTATAATTGAGTACAATGCCCTTTTGGGATGTACCTTACCAGACACCTGCAGCAACTGGAAAGACCCCAAAAGTACCTCACTAAGAGGATCAAAGGGCTCAAACAGATGCCATATACTGCCCGGTTAAAGAAACTCCAGCTCTACTCAGTGGCATACCACCTGTTCAGAGGCGATCTGTGCCTGACGTATAAAGCCATGTCCAACCCGGAATTAATGGACATGCTGCACCTCAGAAAATCCAAATCCCATCGAGCTACGCATTTGAGTGACTTGAACCTCAGCACTGAAATAAATAGGGCATGCTGGAGGGACAGATTCATAACCCAGAGGCTCCCTTCACTCTGGAATAAAATCCCAGTCTAGGTTAGGCAGAGTCCCTCATTGACTCTCTTCAAGAGGAATCTTGATGAGTGGATGGGAGATCATAGGTTTACCCCGGGTATCACTTCTGTGTCACTGTTAGACAGAGGCACAGTATACTAACCTCGAAAAAGGGCATAGCAAAATAAATTTAAAATGTGTGGCAAAAGCCAAACACATTCTGGCTAGGCTTATAAATGCCCTAGGGCAGATAGCCTAGTATGAACCTATGGTAAGGAAAATATGGTTAAAGTGAGTAACTAGTTCATCTAGAGATAAGATTTTATGCAGTTCCAATGTATTTTTTATTTATTTATTTATTTATTGCATTTGTTTACTGGGTAGTGTCCAACTGGGAAGGAGCCCGTTTTCAGTGGAGACCCGGGGAGAAAAGCTCCAGAAACGGTACAATACAAGCAAAACCATAGTAATTTATATACTGATAAGTTAAAATAACAGACAATACAAATATACAGAGAAAATATAAAGATTCAACGCTGAGACAGATTACAGTTTTAAGCATAGTACATATGAATACATGCATGAATAGTTGGAGATATGTGTGAATCAACAAGAACTGAATGGTAAGGAATTGAAGTAGCTTCTGCAAAGCTAAGAAAAATGATAAACGCAGTTGGAGATGAAGAGGGGACAGGGTAGCTAGAAGCATCAGGAAATATAGTATGTCTTGGTGGAGCAGAAGGTGGGTAAAAGTAGCAGAACTGGGAAGGAATTAGCCTGGAGTATTGCAAGAGCACAGCCAATGACTAGCAATGTGATCCTTCAGGAGTAGTTTGAACTCATGGGGGTTAAGATTTTTTGCTAAGGACTCTGGAAGAGTGTTCCAGAGTTTGGCTATTCTGTGTGAATAGAGGGAATCACCATGAAAGTTGTGGGAGTGGGTAACCTTTAGCATAAGTTTATTTGAAGATCTGAGATTAGTACTATGTTGGACTAAGATGAAAACTGCAGGGCCGTTGCTAGGTGGATGGACTATTTTGTGGACTAAGGTAAGTTGATTGAGTGATAAAAGGTTGGGGAGCTCAAGCCAGTTTAGCTGAGAGAGAGAGCTGAGAAGTGGTGAGATCTGTGTGGATAGTTACTGGCATATTTGGCAATCTTATTGTAACATGATTCTAGGTTGTTGAGGTCTGTCTTATGCAGGTTTGTGAAAACAAGAGAACCATACAGGGGGCTGGATAGCAGGTGGGACCCCACAGTAGCTAACCTTGCGTTTAGTGTTAGGTATGATTTGGCTCCGTATAGGGTGCCCAGTTTGATGTGGACTTTATTGATTATCAGAATGATATCTTTATCAAATTTTAGGTTATCATCAATAGTAACACCTAAAAGTTTAGCCTGGCTAGTGGGTACTATTTCAGTTCCATTTGAGGAGATGATTGTGAGAGGGGGTTAGGAAGATCTGGCTGTTTTTTTTTTTTTTTTTGAAAACTATTATCTTAGTTTTGTTGGGGTTTAATATAAGTTGGTGATCTGAGAGGTATTTTTCAATGTCCTGAAAATAAGTTTGCATTTTTTTCTTGAAGTTTCTGGGTTGAGGAGGCAGAGCAGATAAGTGTAGCATCATCGGTGTAGTGTACTATGGAGGCTAGTTGGGTAGCAGAACTGAGGTTGTTTGTGAATATGGCAAAACAAAGAATGCCAGGTATAGAACCTTGTGGTACCCCCACAGAGATGGGAAGTAGAGGGGAAATAGAGTTTTCCCATCTTGCAGCTTGTTGACAGTTGGAAAGATAGCTATGGAACCAAGTTAGGGATGAAGAATTGAAGGCTTAGGAAGTGAGTTTATTGAGTAGTAGTTGATGGCATACAGTGTCAAAAGCTTTGGCTATATCAAGAAAGATGGATGAAACAAGCTGGCCTTCATCCATGAGATGATGAATGGTGTTAGTGAAAGTTAGTAGTGCAGTGCTGGTACTAGGTTTAGGTCTCAAGTCATGTTGAGAATTGGAAAGTAGATTATTACTAAGGAAATAGTTAATGATCTGGTTCTGGATCCATTTTTTAAGATTTTTTCAATGGGGGAAAGGATGGCTGTGGACCGAAAATTTGTTAGTTTTTTTGAGGATCCGCCTTTGTGAAGGGGTATGGTGCCATAGAAGTGGGACATATATTTTTGTTTTAGAGCAATTAATCAATATTGATATGGGGTAGGCAATGTAAAGGGTGGCAAGTTTTATGAATTCATTTGAAAGTTTATCTGCAGCAATACAGCAGGGTTTAAGTTTTGTTAGAAGAGTTTTTATGTAATTAGTTTATATGGGTTTAAAATGAAGTGATTGGGATTTTCTGGGGCTGGAGTGGGGACTGTAAGTGATTGGGTTGGTTGGTTGTCCAGCAGGGAGGTGACAGTGTTTATGAAGTGGGAGTTGAATTTTGTTGCAATAGGGTCTGAGTTGTTTGAGGTGACTGGGGGGTGGGGTTGGGGTATGACCGGGGCTGAGGAGATAGTTGATGGATTGCCAGAATTTGGGGGGTTTATTTTGGTGTTTCTGTTAACAGGATTGGAATATGTTTGTTTGCCTTTTTGATTTGTTTCTTAGTTGCTGATAAGTTAAGAGGTCAACGTTGTCGTTGGATGTATGATAAGCTGACCAGGCTCCATCTCTGTGCTTCAGTTGTAGTTTGGTGTCATTGGTTAGCAAAGGAAGGGGTTTAGCTTTTGTGTGCACTTTCCTAGAGGGAGCAATGTAGGTTATATACTATTTTAAGGAAAGTGTCATTGAAGTACTGAACCGCTAAGTCTAAATGCAAGTGATTAAGTGGTGTCCAGTCACATTGATGGAGTAGCTGGTTAAAAGTAGTGGGGGAGAAGTTTTTCTTGCTAATGATGTATTTATAAGAGATGTTGCCTTGGGTGAGCATGCATTTCTTGTATAGGAAGGTTGGAGAATGGTCGCTGAGAAAGGCTGGTAGGCAACCAGCTTAGTAATTTAGGTTAGATTTGTTAGTTAAGATCCACTCTAACGTTGACTGCTTCTTGAAGTGTTTGTCTGTGTGAGACAGACAGGTTATGGTTTGGGTGATGTTGAAGAAATTTAGAAAGTTGGAGGGGCTGTTGGATGAGCAGGTGTGCCAATCCAGGTTAACGTCACCAAGCACAATAGTTTCTTGGCTGAATTTGTTAGATGCCCAGGAAAGCAAGGTTGCTATGATGGGAAGGTTATTGCCAGGATGGAGAGAGGTGGCTATGATAATTATTGCTTTGTTAGTGTTGATTTCTAGGCATGTGGTTAGTATTTCAGAGTTGGGTAGGCCAGGAGGGGAACAGTTTAGTTGTAAAACATTTAGGATATCTTTAAACATAACAGCGACACCACCACCTCTTTTGTTTAATCTGTCCTGTCTAGTGATGTTATAGCTAGTTGGGACAATTACACTGTCATTGATGTGGGTCTTTAACCGGGTTTCTGTTATAATATATCTGGTGAGTAAGTAGCTAGGGCAGCATGGAATTCACGTTTTTTCTTATGATGCTACGGAGATTGAAATTTGTTAGGAGCAGGTCAGTGTTAGAGGTTTTTGGAAGGGGCGGTAGAGATGTGAGTGTCTGATAGACTGAGTAGAGTTAGTTGAAGTGGGACATGGAGAAGATTGTAGGCACTGAGAGTTGTTGTCATTAATGGGACCTGGAAGCAACCAAAGTTTGCTTCTTACTTTTATGGAATTTGGCAGCTGAGGAAATAGGATGTTTAGTGCGTAAGTGTTTGACAGTTGATAGGAGAGTGGTTGTGTGATTATAAAGTTGTGGGTTAATGTAACTATAAGAGTGTGATTTTGAGTATAGAGTGGATAGTTGTAGTGTTGATGAGTGGTAGTGACTGATTTGGTATGAGTGGAGGGAAGTGGAGATGGGGGTGAGCTAAAGAAAGAGGAGTAGAGGAGTACTGCTAATTAAGGTGTAGTAGAACCGCATGGTATGTAGGCTGGTGGTGGAGGATTGTAGTGGGGGAGAGGTGCGGGGTGGAGTGACTAGGCAGGGTTTGTGAGGATATTGGGAAGTTGGGTATGGATTGGTTGAGTGGAGTATGGATTGTGGTTTGGCTAGGTCTAAATGTAATGAAAATGGGGGTGGGTGGAAATGGGGTCACCTACCTGTACTGCAGGTACATGATACTTCTAAACCATATAATATGTCATCTATCCATATGCAGGTAGAGGACACATCTAAACCACATAATGTACATACTTGTACTGCAGGTACATGACACATCTGAACCACATAATGTCTTATCTATCTGTACTCCAGGTAAATGACACATTATCTAACCACATAAAGTGTCATCTACGTGTACTGCAGATAGATGACACATCTGTACTGCGGTAGGTGGCACATTTAAACCACATAATCTGTCATCTACCTGTACTACAGATATAGGACACATCTAAGCCACATAATGTGTAATTTACCTGTACTGCAGGTACATGACACATGTAAACCACATAATGTGTCATCTACCTGTACTGCAGATAGATGACACACTATCTAAACCACATAAAGTGTCATCTACCTGTACTGCAGGTACATGACACTTCTAAACCATATAATATGTCATCTATCCATACTGCAGGTAGAGGACACATCTAAACCACATAATGTATTTACTTGTACTGCAGGTACATGACACATCTGAACCACATAATATCTTATCTATCTGTACACCAGGTAAATGACACATTATCTAACCACATAAAGTGTCATCTACCTGTACTGCAGATAGCTGACACATCTAAACCACTTAATGTGTTATCTACCTGTGCTGTAGGCAGGTGACACATCTAAACCATATAATGTGTCATTTATCTGTCCTGCAGGTATATGACACAACTAAACCACATAATGTGTCATCTGTCTGTACAGCAGATAGATGACGCATCTAAATTACAGTGGATATAAAAAGTGTACACACCCCTGTTAAAATGCCAGTTTTTTGCGATATAAACAAATGAGACCACAATAAATCATTTCAAAACTGTTCCTACCTTTAATGTGATCTATAACCTGTACAATTCAATTGAAAAACAAACAAATCTGTTAGGGGAAAAAATATAAAAAATAAAATAAATGTACAATATGCTGGTTGCATAGGTGTGCACACCCTTAAACTAATACTTTGTTGAAGCACTTTTTGATTTAATTACAGCATTCAGTCTTATTGGGTGGGAGTCTATCAGCATGGCACATCTTGACTTGGCAATATTTGCCCACTCTTCCTTGCAAAAGTGCTCCAAATCTGTCAGATTGCAAGGGCATTTCTTGCACACAGCCCTCTTCAGGTCACCCCACTGATTTTCTATTTGATTTAGGTCTGGGCTCTGGCTGGGCCATTCCAAAACTTTAATTTTCTTCTGGTGAAGCCATTCTTTTGTTGATTTGTATGCATGCTTGGGGTCATTGTCATGTTGAAAGGTGAAATTCCTCTTCATCTTCAGGTTTCTAGCAGACACCTGAAGGTTTTGGGCCAAAAGTGACTGGTATTTGGAACTGTTCATAATTCCCTCCACCTTGACTAAAGCCTCAGTTCCAGCTGAAGAAAAGCAACCCGAAAGAATGATACTGCAACCATCATGCCTCACTGTGGTGATGGTGTTCTTTTGGTGATGTGATGTATTGTTTTTGCGCCAAACGTACCTTTTTGAATTGTGGCACACTTATGCAACCAGCATATTCTATGTTTTTTTTATTTTTTATATTTTTTTCCCTAACAGATTTTTTTTTTTATTTTTCAATTGAATTGTACAGGTCATAGGTCACATTAAAGGTGGGAAAAGTTTTAAAATGATTTATTGTGGTCTCATTTTTTTATATCACAAAAACATGGCATTTTAACAGGGATGTGTAAACTTTTTATATCCACTGTATATGCATCATCTATCTGTACTGCAGGTAGAAGACACATCTAAACCACATAATGTGTCATCTACCTGTACTGGAGATAGATGACACACTATCTAAACCACATAAAGTGTCTCCTACCCGTACTAAAGGTAGACAACACATATACACCATATAATGTGTCATTTGTCTGTACTGCAGGTAGATGACACATCCAAACCATATAATATGTCCTCTATCCATACTGCAGGTAGAGGACACATCTAAACCACATCATGTATCTACTTGTACTGCAGGTATATGACACATCTGAATCACATAATGTGTTATCTATCTGTACTGCAGGTAGGTGACACATCTAAATTATTTAATGTGTTATGTACCTGTACTGCAGTTAGATGACACATCTATACCATATAATATGTCATCTATCAGTACTGCAGGTAGATGACACATCTAAACACATAATGTGACATCTACCTGTACTGAAGATAGATGACACACTATCTAAACCACATAAAGTGTCACATACCTGTAATAAAGGTAGATGACACATCTACACCATATAATGTCTCATCTATCTGTACTGCAGATAGAGGACACATCTAAACCACATAAAGTGTCATCTATATGTACTGCAGAGAGATGGCACATCTAAACCATGTAATGTGTCATCTATCTGTACTGCAGGTACATGACACATCTAAACCGCATAATGTGTCATCTATCTGTACTGCAGGTAGATGGCACATCTAAACCACAAACCACATAATGTGTCGTCTACCTGTACTGCAGGTAGATGACACTTATAAACCACATAAAGTGTCATCTATCTGTACTGTAGGTAGATGGCACATCTTAACTATGTGTCAGCTATCTGTACTGCAGGTACATGACACATCTAAACCACATATGTTATCTACCTGTACTGCAGGTAGGTGACACATCTAAACCACTTAATGTGTTATCTACCTGTACTGCAGGTACATGACATATCAAACCACATAATGTGTCATCTAGCTGTACTGCATGTAGATTATGCATTATCTAACTCACATACCTGTACTGCAGGTAGATGATACACCATCTAAACATAGCCTGCAGGTAGATGATACATCATCTGAACATGGCCTCAAACTGAATGCCAAGAAATGCATCATTATCCCCTTTGGCGAAAATGGCATCCCCACTAATTATCACATTAATAACAACATACTAAGCATGCAATCAGTTGTGAGGGACTTTGGCACCCAGGTTGACAGCAACCTCACTTTTGACCACCACGTTGCCTCAGTTGTACGGAAGGCTTTCTAGACGGCCCACCTCATAAGTAAGGGTATGTCATCCAGGAACAAGGAGGTCAAAACATCCCTGTACTCCTCCCTTATCAGACCCATTATCGAGTACAATGCTCTCTTCAGCATGTACCTCACCTAGCACATGCAGCAGCCGGACAGATCACAGAGGTTCCTGACAAGGAAAATCCAGGGACTCAAACAACTACCCTATACAGATAGGTTAAAAGCACAGGCTAAAGCCTTGTTCCCCTACTCATTCTCATACAGACTGATCAGAGGTGACCATTATCTGGCATAGAAGGCCATCTCAGACCCAGCCTTGATTGAGTTGCTGCATATCTGTAAGTCAAACTCCACTCGCGCAACCCACATGCAAGGCCTCAACCTGGTCTGTGACATTAGTAGAACTTGTTGGCAGGATAGATCTGTGTCCCAAAGACTCCCCCTTCTGGGGAATAGACTCCCTCTCCATGTCAGGCAGACTACCTCTCTAGCCCTCTTTAAGAGGAACCTGGACTACTGGATGGGAAACTGAACATACACCCCTTGGATCACACCTGTGTCCCTGCTGGACAGGGGAAACAGGTGCTGACTTTGTGGGAACATTGGCAAAATTCTTGGCTAGGCTTACAAGGGCCTCCAGGCCAATAGCCTAGTATCATCCTATGAACCTATAAACCACATAAACAACACATAACCAAATTTCTGCTAAGAAGCAAGGAAGTGTTTTTAGAAATACCTGTCAGAACAACCTGATTTGACCTATATTGAGCCATTCCTGGTAAAATGTTAACTTAAAACCTTACAATATCGAAAACATCATAGAGAAAATCTATGCAAAAAGAAGCACAAATTATCTTTAAGATGGAGGGTGATAAAGGTGATTTTAGTGAAAGTCAAAGTCATCACCTTTATTGTCATACAGATCAACACAGAGGAAAAAGTGTGTATCACTGCACAAAATTTTGATACTCAGGCTCATACCATATGAATGACAGTTTACAGAAGGAAGATAGATTAAATTAATAAAAAAATAAATAGTAAAAATAAAAATCAAAATAAGATACTAAAAATAAAGAAAGTAAAAAATTGAAAGCTTTTTTACAGCAGAAACAAAACAAAACAAAAGGAACATACTTAGTAGAAATATAAGGATATATAAAACAGTACTATAAATAACTAAAACATGCACACACGTAAAACCCACCACTAATATATGCCATAGGCTTACAGTTTGCAGTTTTCATAGTGCAGTTAAAGACCTGTAAAGTGAGCTATGTCGACAGTTATGTAAATAACAATGACATATTGCACATAAATAATGTTTTACCCATTTAGTGGGTTAGGCTATGGGTTTGTGTCCGGATTGTAAAATAATTTTCTATAATCAATGGAAAAAGGGACCACTACTTATATTCCTGAGATAAAGTCAAAAAGACTTTATTAATTTATTGATTAATTTATTCCCTCTACAGAATAAAACCTTTCCTTACCCCTGTAGACAGAACTATGATTGCCCACACCCATTTGATCTCCACCCTCCTCTATGCCTCCCCCATCTACACTAATCTATCCGAAAGCAACATTAACAAACTGGTAACCTCCTATAACAACATTGCCAGATTTGCCATTGGCTCCCTATTTAGAACCCATCATTGTCTAAATCTCAAACAGCTTGGATGGCTGGAACTGCAAAACCAGCTTAAATTTCAGCAACTTTCTATCACCCATGAAATACTGTATCATCCCAGTAATACTCCAATCCTCTGTAGCCTTGTCACCCCCTACAAAAATCTTACAACCCTTCGCTCAGCAGATAAACTACTAGTAACCATCCATAAGTCCTACAACAAAGCAGGTGACTCTCTTTTTTTCTAACACTGTGGGAAAAACCTAGAACAGGCTTCCCAGCAATCTATCATCACTTCCCTCAATACCACTTTTCAAAAAGCAACTAAAAACATTCCTTAAAACACAATGGCTATGCCCTTGTATTAACCCAGACTAACACTCTCCATTCTCTACACTTCCTCACCTCTCTCTTTTGTCACATCTCCCTAAACCTTACTCCCATCCCTCTTATAGCAGGATTGATAAGCTTCCTTAATTTCCTGACTCTAGCCTTGTCTTTCTTAAATCTACCTCTGAGTCCTAACTGTAGAACAATCATACTACTGTGAGCACAAGTTTCCTCTATGTATATATTAGACACTTTTTTCACTCTGAGTGTATAATGATCAAGAAAACCTTACAATGAGTTTGAACTTTTAGCCTTCATCATAATGAATCTCAGACTCTCTGCTCTGTAAATATGTATCTAATAGTAGTGTACTTTTTTCTAACTTGTAGTCATTTTTTTATGCTAATTATCCATGTATTTTGTATTAGCTTAATGGAGCTTTTCTCCCCAGGCCTCTGCTGAAAATGGACATGTATCCACTTGGAGTAGCCCGGTCAACAAATGTAAAATAAAATAAATAAATAAATAATATTTTCAGATAAAAATATCAGAAATTACCAATATTTGAGTCCAGCAACACTTAATATGGTAAACAAAACCTTTATAGCTTTGATGGTGGTCATATTTCATCTGAAAGCTACATTCCACCCATTTCTGCTGAAAAATATTCAGATTCATTTTTCTTCTCTAAGATTCTACATTTGCTGCCAAATCTCCACAAATGCCCTCATAAATATGTTTTACTACCTGCAGGGTGCCAATGAGTAGAAGAAGCTGCTGTGATTCCTACATCACAAGAAGGGACGAGATACTACTGGAAACTTTCAACTTCTCATGCTGAACACAAGTATAAGAATATCCTCGAATCACTGATGGAAAATTACTTTACAAATGCCTCAGTAACTGTAGATCAATAAACTCAAGGTATTGTATATTCACAGCAAGAAGGCTATGCTTACCCAAACACATTATTCAAGTTTGAGTGAGGTAAGTGAGGTACCCATGGTGAGGTAGTGAGAAGAGGTGGGACTGTGAATTAGGCAAGACAACAAAATCACACCAAGAACTTTATTAGATAAAGCTTTCGGGTCTACACCCTTCATCAGTATAAATCAGTACAAAAAATCAGCATTTAAATAGGAGAACATAAAATCACATGCTTCAGCCCATCCCACATACTAATTAACAATCAAGCCTAAAAATATGTAGCTCATAAGAACAGATTTTTAGGGGCTGGGAATAAGAAGGGATTCTTAGGGGCTGGGAATGAGAAGGGATTCTTAAGGGTCAGGAATGAGGAAGGAGTCTTAGGGGTCAAGAATGAGTAAGGATTCTTAGGGGCTGGGAATGAGAAGGGATTCGTAAGGGTTGAGAATGAGAAGGGATTCTTAGGGGGTCAGGAATGAGAAGGGAGACTTAGGGGTCAGGAATGAGAAGGGATTCTTAGGGGTCAAGAATGAGAAGGGGGTCCTAGAGGTCAGCAATGAGAAGGGGGTCCTAGGGTCAGGAATGAGAAGAGATTCTTAAGGGTCAGGAATGAGGAAAGAGTTTTAGGGGTCAAGAATGAGAAAGGATTCTTATGGGCTGGGAATGAGAAGGGATTTGAAAGGGTTGGGAATGAGAAGGGAGTCTTAGGGGTTGAGAATGAGAAGAGATTCTTAGGGGTCAGGAATGAGAAGGGAGTCTTAGGGGTCAGTAATGAAAAGGGATTCTTAGGGGTCAGGAATGAGAAGGGGGTCCTAGGGGTCAGGAATGAAAAGGAGGTCCTAGGGGTCGGGAATGAGAAGGGATTCCTAGGGGATGGTAATGAGAATGGATTCTTAGAGGGTGTGGAATGAGAAGGGAGTCCTAGGGTTAGGGAGCAAGAAGGGTTTCTTAGGCTATGGAAGCAGGAGGGGGAGTTGGGTTTAGGGAACAAGAGGGCATTTTTATGGTTAGAGAGTGGAAAGGGAGTTTTAGGGTTAGAGGTAGGGTTCTGGTAGGGCTACAACTGAGAAGCACACATTTTATATAGAGAAGGATGTTGCAATTCATGCTGAGTCATCAAAGGCAGTTTCAGCTAACGTAAAAAACAAGGAAGTCACCGAAACCACCTTCAACAAACAATTCAACACTTGTGTTTTTGCAGGGGAGCAAGCTCCCCTGCACCCATCAAGCTTGGATATATCATCTCCAAGGTTGCACATCAGTGGAGTAAAAAGCAAACTCACTGTCTTCGAATGCAATTTTGGCAAACAGTACTCATTCTTTTTGCATTCACTGAAATTACATTCATTGATACAACATGGTCCCAGACAATGCACCATTATAATCATAGGTTCATAGGTTACCTCTCAACCTCTTAATCCAAAAAATCTGTACAAAGCTAGACAAAATGGGGGCACAAATAGGGACATATTTTAAATATTGCTCTTATAAACTTAGAAAGTTGCCAGAGTAACAGGATTTGTTTTAATATACATTTTCTGATGGATTTGAAGTCTGAAATTCAAATGTATGTCAGTATTTAGTGACTACAATCCTGAGATCATCCCAGTGATTTGCCAGGAAAATAGAGGAACAGGCCAAAAATATGAGCCAAAAATCTGGACATTCTGAGGAAATCTGTACAGTTGAGAGGTATTAGGTTCATAGGTGTGTACTAGACTAATGGCCCTGGAGCCTTTACAAGCCTAGCCCATAGGATTACACTGGCATTGTGCCACCCAACCTTAGTTCCCAGTGCCTCTGTCGAGTAGAGCCACTGGAGTGATTCCCCGGGATGAATTTTATATTTCCTATCCACTCATCAAGATTTTTCTTGAAGAGGGCCAGTGAGGCGTTCCACTTGACATGTCTGGGAAGTCTATTCCATAGCATGGGCAGTCTCTGGGTTATGAACCTGTCCCTCCAGCTTGTTCTGTTGATTGTGGTAATGAGGTTGAGGTCTCTGGAATGTGTAGTGCGGAGGGATTGGGATTTCTTTAGATGTAGCATTTCTAACAGAGCTAGGTCAGGCATGGCTTTGTAAGTCAAGCAGAGATCGCCTCTAAGTAGGCAATATGAGAAAGAGAATAGTTGGAGTTTTTTGAGTCTGCCCATATAGGACAAGTGTTTAAGGCCTAGGATCCTCTTTGTGAGGTACTTTTGTGGCCTCTCCAGTTGTTGCAGGTGTCTAGTGAGGTATATGCCAAATGGGGCATTGTACTCAATGATTGGCCTATTGAGGGAAGAGTAGAGGGAGATAATGGCCTCTTTCTTCCTGGATGCAAAAGCCTTAGTAATGAGATGTGCCACATAGAAGGACTTTCTGACCACAGTGGCAATGTGGTGGTCAAAAGAGAGGCTGCTGTCAACCTGTGTTCCCAGATCTTTTATGATGCTTTCTGTGTTCAGTGGACTACCATCGATGTGGTAATTCATGGGAACCGGGTTTTTCCCAAAGGGGATGATGACACATTTTTTGGCACTGAGCTTAAGGCCATGGTTCTGACACCAGTTGTTGGTCTCAGTGAGGCCTTTCTGTAGGATGTCAACATCACTTGGGGAGTTAATAATAGCTCCCAACTTGCAATCATCTGCAAATGTTGTCAGCCAGAGACTGTTTGTGTTGGCCTGGATTTCTGAGAAGTAGATACCAAACAGGAGAGGACCTAGGACTGGTCCCTGTGGGACTCCACTCATGACTGGTTGGCAGTCTGACTTGGAGTCTGCAACTTTCACAATGTGGGTTCTATTTTTGAGCCAGTTTGCAACCCACCTAGTGAAATGGGGGTTGATGCCTAGCTTAGTGAGTTTTCCTATGATTCCTGAATGGGTGATAAAGGTGAATGATATAATTAGAAAATTCAGTATTTAAATAATCAGATGATGAAGGCAATGCTGTGAAAAATAAAAAGAAATAAAAGATAAACCAAGAATATCCCTAGGTGCAAACAATAAAAATAAAAATAAATGCTATTCATGTTAAAGGTTTCTCCTCAAGACAAACATATACCAGTATTATGCAGCAGTTAATCAGATAAATCCATTTCTATATTACTTAACTGTTTTCTATCTGTAATGAGATTGTCATATTTCAAAATGAATCAAGACTATTTCTTTTTAAGGGAGTATTTACCTTTTTGAAGGAAAAAAATTTAGAAATTTAGTATAAAACAAAATGTAAGTTTTTTTGTCATTATCATAATGTTAATTAAAATGCTGAGCAAATGGGCTTGAAATAGCCCATTTTCAAACATCCCTCATATGCTACAAGATATGTAAATTGTCTTTATGGATAATCTCTCCCGAGCTACCAAATGCATATTGTAAAGATTAAGCTCTGATGTGCATTTTTTGAACATGAACGATATACTACTATAAATCTTGTAACTATGGTCTTGCACTTTCTTTGTGTGGATTCAGAATCCACTAGAATTTTTTGACTGCTTAACCCAAGCATTAGATCAGAAACAGGGCTGGTATGTGATTTAGTTTGACTTCAGCAAGGCATTTTGTATGGTTAATCAACACTCTGAACAGGTTTTGCGTGGTTGCCACCTTGGTAGCATAGGTGAAACAGTGGCTAAATAGTAGGACCACAATGCCAACAGTAAATGCCGCTTACCTAGATGAATGAATAGGTGCCAGTATGGGGCCAGAGTGGTTACTACAGCCATTTCTTTTCAGTATTTTTTCATCTGACATTCCACAAGGTTTACAAGACAATACTATGATATAAAATATTGCAGTTAAAACTCAACTGGAGTTAGAAAGACAGATGTAGACTTGATCGCTTCTTTCTGGATATCACAGATTTGCTTGTATCTTCCATTTTACTGCTTTTCTCATGCAGTGACTGATTCCTTACCTCCTTTCTTTAATGCAAGAAAAATAAAAAGATATATACAAAGGAATGATGAATGTCTGGCCTTTTTATGCGCAGGCATATTGAGTGAAGCTCTATATACCCATTAGCTGAAAATGTGCAGCTGTTGTGACTTTATGTACAACATTAAGCTACCCAGTAGCTTAGTTTCAGAAGAAAAGGTAAGCATTTCCTTGCAAATTCCATGGCAGCAACACAATTTAACCTAATGCTTAGATAGCACTTATGATAATATGTTTCCATTTGGTTGTTTTACATTCATGTTTTATATTTGTGTGGAAAGAAACAGTGGAAGTCAAAGCAGCTTCTCTGTTTTAATATACAAGCATCTATTTTTGTTCATGCCTTCCTTTTTATTTGAGGTACACAAATGTGTGATCAGCAAATATGTGCACAAATGTCTGATCAACAAATTTGTGTATATGAGTAAGTAGGTAATAAGCATCCATCTACTTATTAAAACAGTTTTGAATCTCATTAGCATACTGTTAATTTTTGTGTTATTAAAATTCTAATCATATATTTATACATACATATATATATATATATATATATATATATATATATATATATATTAGTCAGTTAAGTAAATAAGTTCTCAGCGAAGTATGTAAAATTACAGCTTATTCACAGACAATCCTGTCCCTGGTGATGCCACAATGATAACTGGCTAGACATGCTCCTTACAGATGCTGCAAGAAAAACTCTTGCCACCAACTTCTTACTGCCAACTCTATTATACACCATTCCTATCCTAACAAACATAAACAATACTGAAAGAAAGAAACTTGCCCCCTGCTACAATAAAATAGCTAAATTTGCCACCAGTCTCCCCTCATAGGACCCACCACTGTCTTAGCTTAAAGCAATTAAACCGGCTTGAACTGTATAACTGTTTTAACATATTCACAACTAACTACAGCACACAAACTCATTCATCATCCAGAAAAATGCCCTGCACTACAAAATGTATTAGTACCCTACTGTCCAGCAAGGGACTTCCGTTCTAGTGACAAGTTCTTATTACTTACAAATAAGTAAAATAATATTGTAGGAAACCTGCTCTACTCCCAGTGCATTGCTAAACTCTGGAATAGTATCCCCATGCAAATAAAACTCTGACAAACTCAGTAGCTGTAAACCACTGCTTAAACAACATCTTAACCAATCCTGATCCTGTACAGGCTCATCTCAGGGTTAAAACGTTTTCGCTGTACAATACCATCCAAATACTCTCTTTAAACAGAATATTCTCAACCTCTTACTGAAATGACATTTTTTTTTTGTTTTACAAAACTGCTGCCTGTACAATCCACTAAGTTGCATGTGTGTTTTCTCTTTAGTAACATCCACCTCTGTAAAATCTTAGAATGTATATGTACTGTATAAATGTAACTACTCTGTGTTTGACTGGAACTTAGTGTAATTCAATGTAAGCAAATGGAGCTTTTCTCCCTGGGCCTCTGCTGAAAATGTATAATACCCAGTCAGACTTTTGCAGTAAACAAAGACAAATAAATAAATACTCATAAGCTGGTCAGGGTTATGCAGCTGAAAGGCAGCTATTGTTACAAGGAACAAAAGAGAAAACTGCTCTGCATGTATACAAGAACACAACCCTGAATATGGCCCAGGTGACCAGGGTTTGGTTAGTGACCTGGGCGACTGGTATATCCTGTGGGAGAAGGGAATATGGTGGCAAAGGTGAGTCATGCATAAATTCTAGTCTACTAGGCCAGGACTTCAAACACGTACAGGGATGATAATGAAGAATGCAGAGGAAGGGTTGCCATAGGGGCCATTATGAACACATTCTTTTAGGGCATACCTCATTTCCTGCCCATACTTTTAGTACAATGTTACCATATCTGGAAGGGTAGGGCCTGTGAAGAAGCCCTGGCATGTAGGCAAGTATATGTGTTGGCTGATAGTTTCACTGTACATTTCACTTTACCTTCCCGACCAACCCAAAGCGCAGGTCAGATCAACACCATGGTATGGTCCCAGTGGACACTAATGTGCATAACAGCAACACCAAACAACTGATGTTAGTTGGACACGTGCCAGAAAAAAGACAGAACACATCTGTTGCTGCACTGACCACTAGTAAATGAAAGTGGTTCATCAGTTACCCATACATGAAGAGAAGGAGCAGATGCAGGCAGCAGCGGAAGCACCACTGATATCCATCCATCCATCCTCAACCCCTTTTTTCCCATTTTGAACATGGGGTTGGGGTGTCACTTCAACACAATAGTAGAAGCTCTAACTGACTTAAAACTGTTTGTGAGAAATTTGAACTTAAAGCTAATTTGTAAAGATTCAGTTTCAACAGAAGCACATGTTTGTAAAAAGTCTAGTACTTTTGTGCCTAATAGTCATCCAGTTATAACTGCTTTCTGCAACATCTGAGAGAAACAGTTGAGGGAATTATATTCTTTTTAATTCAGATGCTTCAAAATTTTACAATTTGACTCCTCAGGAATATGGTGCTTTATGTAATTTACAAACCAACAATGAGATGATTATTAAATGAGCAGATAAAGGGGGAGCAGATGTAATTATGAACAGGAAAGATTATCTTTTATGCAGCAGTTTTTACAGGATTATAAAACTTTTAAGAAAATTAATAATTTTGATGTTTTTAAGTTTGTGCAATAGGTCAATATGGCTATTTATGAGCTTCAAATTAATAATGATATTTCAATTGGTTTATTTAATTATTTCAGTACACCCCATCCCATTACTCCAATACTCTATGACTTACCGAAAGTCCACAAGGACTTGTGTCTCCCTCCTGTGTGATCGATAGCATACAGTCGAAGTTGGATCACTGAATCTATTTCTTTGTATTTACAGCCTATTTTGAGTAAATATCTAACTAATGTTAGAAGCTACATTCGGGACACAAGTTACTTTTTAAGTAAATTATATGAATGGTATAATAGCAAGCAGCCAGAGCACTTTATTTTTGTAACTTTGGACATTAAATCACTTTTTACTGTGATTCCTAATACTCGCGGAATTGAAGCCTTGAGAATTTTTTTATGTGAATAGTGGTTTAAATGGCAAGGACAGTGAAACAATATGTGAGCTAATGCAGTTGGTATTAGTTAATATTTTTTATTTGATGGCAATTTATACTACCAGACTTTGGGGGTGGCAATGGGCACCCCTGTAGCAAATACCTTTGCAAATATTGCACTAAGTCAGTGGGATGAGTGATTCATATGCAATAGTCCTACTGCGTTTAAACTTATGTTTCCTTTTTCGATCGATTTGTGGATGACATCTTTCTCATATGGGAAGATAGTGAAGCTGAATTGTTTGAATTTCCTACATTTTTTTTTTAAACAAGTCATCTAGTTTTTTAAGGTTTTTCTTAAGCTCTTCCTTGAGTGAGATATGTTTTTTGGATGTCAGGCTAACGAAAATTGGTAATATCATTGATAATAGCATATATAAAAAAGAGGCAGTGCTAATATATATATTTGCATAGAAAAAGTATACATGTGACTCATGTTTTTAGATGTGTGGTGAAGAGTCAACATCTGATGATCAGTGGGCTTAATACTGACCCAGTTAGTTGTAACACATAGATAAATGATATGTTACAGGATTTTCTATAGATGGGTTATGATTGTGAGTTTTTAGATAGGCTTAAAGCTGAGATTATGAATGACAGAAATAAATTAGCTAAACCATATTTTATGGGTAACAATTTTATACCTTCCTCTAATTAAAAGAAAAGTTTTTTAAGGTATACCACCAATTTTAATAGGAGAACCAATGTTGTTAAAATTTTATTTTATTTTATTTTATTTTATTTTACATTTGTTAACCAGGGGTGTCTGACTGAGCTGAAAAGACCCTTTTTCAGCAGAGGCCCAGGGAGAAAAGCTCCACAAAGAAAAATTACAGACACATTTAGTTATTTAGACATGATCAGTATGCACACAAATTACAAGAGACATGTTTTTACAGTAGTATGCAGCACATAAACAGTTACAGTGGAGAGAACAAACAAAAAAAATATTAGTTTAAAAAATAAAGGTAATTAATTAATAGATTTGTGGTGTACAGCTGAAATTTGGAACATAGGTAGAATACATACATAGTACACAGGTACAGTACATACATTGTAGATTAGCCAGTGTTTGTGAGTAAGATTGAAAACTATTATCAAGTGCTCTAGATTTAGTATGTATATGTTATTCGCTTTCACTAGCCTGGGGAGCAATCATGGCACTGCCAACTTTGCTTGAGATATTGCCTGATGAGGTATTTAAAGGAGGCTTTGGATGATGTGTTTTGAATGCTAGTGGAGACAGAGTTCCATTTTTTAGCCAGTGAACTACTATATAGTGCATCTCCAAAGCTATTGTAGCTGTTGGTGACTTCTAGCAGTAGTTTGCTTGATGATCTAAGAGGCCTTTTGGCTGAGTGATGTTGTACTAGGTTTTTGAGGGCAGGACACTTATTGGGGAGGTAATAGATAGAATGACAGAGGCAGAGCTGATTGTAGGTTAGGACGTTGGGCAGTTCAAGCCAGTGGAGCTGTCTCAAAGCAGTACAGTGATGAGTTCTATATGAGCAATTTGCAGCAAAATGGGCAATTCTGTTATAGCAGGCTTCCATTTTGCTTAGTTCAGTTTTGTTGAGATTAGTCAGAATGGGAGATGCATAGAGTAGGATAGATAGAAGTTGGGAGCGAGCAATGGCTGATCTTGTGTTGTTGGTATGAAATGGTTTGATACGGTAGAGTGACCCCAGTTTGGCATGTACCTTTTTAATAGTTAAGCTGATATGACTATCAAATTTTAGGTGGGAGTGTATGGTTATTCCCAATAGCTTAGCCTGTGCCACTGGAGCAACTGGGGTAGCATTTGTGGAGTAGATAGTGAATTGAATGTTAGTGTTTTTGTTAGAACTGGTTATAATCATAAGCTGAGTTTTATTTGAATTAAGGATAAGTTGGGCTTTGGTAAGGTAGTTTTCAACATCAGAGAATGCTAGATGAGTTGTTTGCAGGAGGGTGGGAATGTTTTGTGCAGCACAGATTAAGGTAGTGTCATCTGCATACTGAATTATAGATGCATGCTGTGTGGAGGTATGGAGGTCATTTGTGAAGCTGTGAATAGTAGTGGTCCTAAGATAGAACCCTAATAATTATGTCTGATAACTGGACCATATTAGAGGTGTTACTAGAAATTAGGGATATTGTTGGTATTAAACCTGGGTTCTCCTATAGGAATTGTTCAAATCTTAAACAACAACTGTGTTATAAGGATCTTAGTATGAGTAACAACAGGAGCTTTCAACTAAAAATGGTACATTTCCATGACATAATTGCTGTTGCTCCAAATATATATAATCTAGTATGGATTTTGTCTACCCTATAACCAAACATTCTTTTAAGTTTGAAAAGTTCACCACATGTGTTACCTCAAATATTGTTTATCTTGGCACACGTAGGAAATGTGAGAAATTCTATGTGTGCAAAAGTAATAGAAAACTAAAAGATAGAATTATTGAACATTATTCGGATATATGTAGGAGTGTTTGTAGCAATACCCTAGCAAAACATGTGATGGAATGTGGTCCAGATCATAATTTTATGTTTAGAGCCATAGAAGAAGTATGTAAGAGTTTACAGGGAAGTGATGTAGAAAATCTACTAGAAGTGAAAGAATATGACTAGATTGTTCATTTGCAAGCAAATGCAGAACCGGTCTGCATGCTGCAGTGAGCCTAAAACCTGTTTTAAGCCTCAAACAATATATATATATATATATATATATATATATATATATATATATATATATATATATATATATATATATATATATATACACATTTGAGAAATATTAATGTAAAAACTTTATTGATTGTAATTATTTAATTAGTTCTTATTTAACTGTTCATTGGGTGGCTGTGTCATGATTTTTTAATTATGGTATTTAATGAAATTGATTTTATAGTTCCTTAGTTCACACTAATGAATGTTTTTTTCCCAAAAGATTTGTGATTAATAAAATTGGTTGGCTTGCATTTCTTCAGTCCGTTTTTTGTTCTATTGTCACTTCAACAGTCACAATCATCTTGAGCCATGGTTTGCACCGCTGGGTGGCTAGCCTTGCCACAGTAATTTATCCATACCCCTCACTCGCACATGCACTCACACCTACAGCCAGTTTAGAGTGTCCAATCCACCTACTGCATGTCTTTGAAATGTGGAAAGAAACTGGAGCACCTGGAGGAAACCCACATGACTGCAGGGAGGACATGCAGACTCCGCACAAAAGGCACCCCAGCCAAGAATTGAACCAGAGAACCTCTTGCTGTGAGGTGACAATGCTAACCGCTGCACCACCATGGCCACATACCTTATTATTATTATTATTACATTATTAGACCTCACTAAGTCTATGAGCTTTTTACAATACAATTTCAGTGTACTATTCAAAAAACTAATACTGAATTAAACATCTCAAACCTCCCTGATTATTGACTCATAT
The DNA here is from genome assembly GCF_019279795.1 of Protopterus annectens. NCBI lineage: Eukaryota > Metazoa > Chordata > Ceratodontiformes > Protopteridae > Protopterus > Protopterus annectens. Next base: position 56,447,886 of record NC_056741.1, on the reverse strand, counting down.
TTTGGCTCTGTCCCTTGTAAAATTGTTGATTTCCTTGTAAATCACTGAGGACTAGAGTCAATCAATAATACCAGGCATTAGAGAGTCACACTTCTTAATGTTCTGAAAAATGCATATTAATACAAAACCCATTGTTCAATTAACTTTTTAAGTGAATTAGAGTAATATTTAAAAATATCCTTACTTTTTGATCTTTGTCCTTTGATTATTTTTGATTTTGCCCAGAATTCTTTTGGAAAGAATTTGAGAAGTAACCGAATACATGCAAAAAAATAAATAGAAAACGTGAGCTTAATAAAAATAAACATTTTCCTGAAGCCAAATTTTTTGCTTTTCCCCAGTTATGTATGTAACTTAATAAAACAGCGTTGAATCTCATTTATATTGTAAGAATATATATTTAGGGTCATGTGAGGGGGTACAGTACAGCCTTCTATATGAGGGTCCAGGGCCCCCTACAAAAACTATATATTTTAATTTGGTGAATTCCATTCATGTTTTTGTTTGTTTTGATGTATACAAGAAGTATTATTTTGGGATTTTGAGTTACAGTTATTTCAGTGCCAATCTTATGAAGATTTTCAGGACTTTCATTTCAGTCATATAACCTTGTTGTTGCATTCAGCACTGCCAAAATATTTATTAAGTTTAAAAAATGGTGCAGGACAACATTTGTATTGTTGTTTTTAACTTTTTTAACTATATGGAATAAACTGCTGTCAGGAGTGACAGGAATGTAGTATGAAGTACAGGTCAGTGTGAAAATGGAAACTTTTTGCTGCAACAGAAAAGATGACAGAATATTTTTGAGCAAAGTCACAAATATTCACTCTTTAAACTTAATGTACAAGGGTAATATCCATGTACTGCAACAGCCTATATGAATTCTCTGTTAACAGAGCTTCTGTCTTCTTTGGCAGGTAATTCTGACTGAGTTTCCTTGCTGTCACTAGAACAGATTTAGTGGTCAAACATCATCATGGGGGAAATGGAGCAACTCCGCCAAGAAGCGGAAGGACTGAAAAAACAAATTACAGTAAGTGTAGTAATTTATGTTAAACAAAAAATGGCGAAAGTAAAACCATTTAGTGAATATAAAGTATTAAATGCCGAGACGCAATAAACAGTGCTGAATTTTACAAATTACACTTACGGCTATAAAAAGTAGTGAATGTAGCAGCTATATACTATGGTGAGTTTTGACTAATTAAGGTAAGGAAAACAAACTGCCATTAGTACAAACTGTTTAATGACTACAATAGACAATATATTCAGCAAACCATGGTACATTAAATAAAACTGCTTAAATGTAACTTGTGAGCAAAAAATTGTAAAAGATGGTAAATGCTACAGATCAGGTGAGTAGAATGACTATAGTGCTGTAGTAAGCAAGGAAAAGTGACAAATGCAATACATTGTAAGTACAACATATTGTGTTGAGTAGACAACACTGATGATTCTTATAGCAGTGATGCATACTACAAGGTGTACTCAGCACAACACAAATTCTGCTGAATGTAATAAAAAGTATGGGAAAGATAATAGGTGCATAGATTCATGGGTAAGTAATAGGTTAGCTGCCCCTGCAGGTCATTTCAAGCCAAACCAGTTTCCCTTTTTGTGCTTAAAACAACCTATTCCATTTAGTTATAGATTAGCCTAACCCATCCCATGGTCGATAATTATATATTACCCCTACTGAGAATACTTTGAGGGGACCCATGCATGGGATAAAGCATTTAGGAGCTGCCTCTGACCATTAGTAGTACACGGGACAGTCCTGGGGTAAATTTTCAATTTCCCATTCGTAGATCCAAGTTGCGCTAGAATATGGACAGGGATGAACTTTGTTTTATGTGGATGGGGAGTCTGTCCCAAAGCAGCAGTATTCTCTGTAAGATACACCTGTTCCTCCAAACCATCCTGCTGATGTTGCAGAAGAGGTATAGATCCCTAGACAGAGTATTTCTGATGCTGTTTGACTTACCGATGTGCAGAGGATGCCTTGTATGACAGGCACAGGTCACCTCTTAGCAGTCTGTAGGATACCAAGTATAGTGGCAGGGCGTTGACTCAGTCCATGTAGGACATGTTGTTTAGGCTTTGTATCCTTTTAGTAAGGTACCTCTGAGAGTGTTCCTGTTGTTGCATGTTTCTGGACAGACAGATATTGTATTCAATGACTGGCTTAATGAGCATTATAAATGATGAATCCCTGATTGCACAATTAACAATAAAAGCAGCAGTCAACATCACATTAAGCTGTATAAGTCACAGCACAAGTATCAATGTGATCCAGAAAATGTAGTGCGAAATAAACACACACTGATAAAAATAAAATAAAATGCACTATACCGAGGGCATAATAGATTAAAGCCCACCTTTATTAATACACACGATAAATATTAAGCGCTTTCATCCCTATATCCTGAGACTTCATCAGAATACACAAATACCCATTAGCAAACAGCTTAAACACAATAGGTCCATCCATAAACCAATCATTTACAAATACCCATTAGCAAACAGCTTAAACACAATAGGTCCAGCCATAAACCAATCATTTCCCTCCAACCATTTTACATCCACCCATATATAAAACTATAGATGGAGAAAACAAAACTAGACAAGGGAAACAAGAGTTGTAAACATATTAAACAATTGGCATTGAATACACTTGTAAATGTTAAAAAATAAACATAATAAAAAATATATACTTTTATTACAATCTATTGGCTTTTCATACAATACAGGTGAAATAGAAATGGCATCATTTAAACCTGGGGGGATCATAGCAGCCAGTCTTAATTGCCACTGGGTTTCCCTCTTCCTTAAAATATATTTCCAGTCCCCCCCCCCCGCTGATTAATTTTGATGCCCTCCAGAATTCCAAATGTAAACTTGGTGAAGCCGCCACATACCAAGGAATGCTTATATAAAGCGCTGTTTTGTTTATCATTTTTGATGTGATACAAATGTTCATATATCCTGTTTCTCAAAGCACGCTCAGTTTTACCCACATAAAAACAACTACATTTCTCAGAATGGCCCAGGTATGCCACCTTACTAGTGACACAGTTCCCCTTCTGAAAAATAATTCTGTTCCTCATTCTATTCCCAAAAATTATATCCACCTCCTTAGTAACATATGTACACTGATTACAACGATTTACTATCATTTTTGCAAACAACATGCCATCGGCAGATATGCTGCCGAAAATCAGAATGTTGTTCGCAAAATGAAAAGTGTATTTGACTATATGTACGAGATTGCGATACAGTGGGGATTAGAAATTCATCCATATCCCCACTGTAGTGCGATCTCAGAGTTGGAATAAATTAGTAGCAGGGGGTGTGGGGGCTGATTGGGGTGCATGTGATATGTCGTATAGGAGTTTGATTTACATCAGCTCCTATACGGCTATCACGTCACATTTTTGGCAACAATGTCGACTCAAATGTGTCGATCATTTTGGGCGACATTGTGTACACTTGAAATGTTTCATTTCAGTTTAACCTTTTGTTATTTCGAACGGCAAATGTTTTGCCATTCAAAATAACAATAGTAAACCGATTATAACTCCTACAGGGCCTGGTGCCCATCCTAAAATCTGAAGTTGTGCTAGCTTTAACCTCCAAAAGTCTTTTAAATTTGCACCAGTTTTATTGATAAAGGATGGCCCATTACCCAATATTTTGTACATTTCTGAATTAAGCTTAAAAATATTCCAATTCTTTATAAACACATTTTTTATTTCTCTGGAAAGATGGTTGTATTGTAAAACACAAGCCCTCTCAAACTTTGTAGGAGTCTGTAATTTCCTGTTATTATCATTTCTTAATGCAGTGCCCAACAGGGTTTATACTGTTCCCCCCATTTACAATAAACTTCCTCAAGAATCTGGTCAAACAATGTTTTAGGGTATCCTCTCCCACAAAACATCTCTTCTGCTTTATCTAGTTCACCTCTAACATCCTCATGGAGACAGGTCAACCAGGCAACCCGAAAAGCTTGCCCCTTAATTATACTCTTTTTTTGGGCTATTACATGGTTACTAGAGAAATATAAGTAGGAGTTACAGAAGGTCTTTTTGCGATATATCTTAGATCTAAAACCATTACAAGAGTGGAAAATGGCCGTGTCTAAATAGTTAATGCTCAACTTGTAGTTGTCATAATTAAAAGTGAATTCAAGAAACTGGGTAGTTTTATTCAAATAGTGCACAAAATCCTAGATCTCTTCTCCCACACCTTTCCATAAAATAAATATGTCCTCCAAAAATCTTGTGTAAAGTTGTACATTCTTCCAATAAGGGCAATTAAACAAATATCTATTCCCCCAACCGAGAAGTACAATATTAACATATACAGGGGCCATACTGCCCCCATAGCAACACCCTTCACCTGTTGGAAAAACAAGAGTGAATACATCTGTTAGTATGTTCTAGGGAACTTACTAATTTATCCTGCTTTTTAATGACAGTGTTTACTGCAGGAGTACACTTGGAAAGATGAAACAATTCTTGTTTACCACAATGTTTGCCCTATGAGGTAGGGGCAACGTTTCACATATGAGTGGGCTTCTTCTTACGCATGTAAAAATGACTTTTTCTCATTTTTGTCCTGTTTTTTATGGTAGTGGTTTTGTCTATTTGTTTTATTTGTTTAGATATTTTTCTTTTTGTGCAGTAGGACATAGTTTCCTGCATTATAATTTCATCAAAGATCCCTGTGTTTTGAAAAGTGCCCACAAGCAGTGCCATTCTCTGGCCATTCCACCCACATTGTGTGGCTTAAACCTCAAATTCAGTAAAGGGTACTGCACTTGTCACTATTTGTTTGCAAAACACAAACTGCACTGAGTGTCTAAAGCTACATCAGATGCAAATAGAATGAGAACAGCAGATGTTAGTAGGCACACCAAACTCAAAACTAAGACATGAACTGCCAGCACTAGAACTGCTTAGCTTCCTTTCAAAAGTATGAACTTGAATTAATCAAATGTAGGTAAACATTGCTAAAGGTGCATATACCCATGTTTTTAAATGCATTCAGCTGGTGTACTAATTATTTTAATGTGTCATTAAAAGCAATCTATCCATCCACAACCCCTTTTTCCAACTTTTACACATACAGTCGGGGTGTCACTTCAACAATGACAATCATCTAGAGCCAAGGTTTATACTGCCAGGTGGTTAGACCTGCCACCGTTGTTCTTCCATAAAAGTTATGTTTTAATTTTATTCATCTTGTATTCTCATGTTTGACAAAATATTCATGTGGCAGTATGTTTAGCAGTATGTCTTAGATATACTGAATTCACTGGTGCAGACACTTTTCTTTCCTTGGTCATGGGTTTGAATCCCAAAAGCAACATTCAATATCTGTTCAGTACTTTTTTGTGCAGAGCACTCTGCTTCTGAGGAAAATGTGTCCACCTCTGAAAATGCAAACACACACACACACACACACACACACGCACACACACACACACACACACACACACACACACTCACATACTTCATAGTGATTTGCTAGTCATGCAGTCCATGAGACCATTAAGGAGCCTAGCCCTGATACCCAGTTGCCCAAAAGCACTGCCTAGTTAAGTGACCTAGTCAAGGTCACACAGTAAGAAAAGGAAGGATGAGGGAATCATACCCTGTGTGTCACAGGAAATAGCTTGTTTACAGCTCATAGGCTTAATAACTGCCACGGGGTATCATCCCTTTTACCTAAGTCACATAAATCTGAGCTGCTTCCCTTAAATTATTCTATTTATTTATTTTACATTTGTTTACCAGGAAAGTCCGATTGAGATAAGACCCATTTTCAGCACAGGCCTGGAGAGAAAAGTTCCACATACAGACATTATACAAAACTTCTACAAGAAATTCTACAAAGAATATACAAAATATACAGTATACCATAAATTGCATTCTGTTATTACAGCTGGCATTTGTATTATACAAGCATCTGATATAATTCCTTATTGGAGTGTAGACATTGTAGTTTCTCAAAGTAACCTGATGAAGGGTTTGTAGGGGGAAATTGGATAGAAAAATATGAGGTTATAGTTTATCTAGATGTCAGAGAGAGCACAGATTATGAGGTGGTCAGGGAAGAAGGAAAAGTTTGACCAGAAGCTATTAAAACTAGTTATCCTGAAATAGAACAGGAGCAAAGCCAGGTGCCATTAAGACCATTTTTAAGAATCTTTTTGAATTGGTTGGTATTTGTGTTGGTTCTGATGCTGTGAGGGAGTGAATTCCACCTTATTGCTACATGATGAGAAAATAGAGAGTCCCTTGCCGTATTAGCGGATTTGGACACGTGTAGTAGTGATTTATTTGTTGACCAAAGACTTTGACTTGTGGTTTGGGGCTGGAGAATATTTAGAAGGGCAGGGTTTTTCTCAGGTTGATATACTAGTTTGTGTGCTAGGGTTAATTAGCTATAGGATAGAAGTTGTGAGAGTTCTAACCAAGAGAGTTTCTTTAAGGAGTGACAGTGGTGGGTATGATGTGGGCAGTCAGTTGCAAATTTAGCTATTTTATTGTAGCATGTTTCAAGTTTAATTAAATCTTTCTTTTTAAGGTTGGTGAGAATTGGGGAAGCATACAGAAGTGTTGATAGAAGATAGGTTCTAGAAATGGCAACCATAGAGGTGTTAGCCAGATAATTTTTATTTCTGTAAATATTTTTAAAATTATTCCAATATAAGAAAAGTGAATATTAAAACTACTAAACACTTGAAACCTGGCTTCTTTCCTGTGAATGAAGGCAAATGTCTGGACATGCATTTGGATGTATTGACTTTCTGAGTCTGCAGTTTGCCAAATATGACAAAATGTCAAATGTCAGGATACTGTTCAAAAGTAGCCTGAAGTTGCTATAGTATCAGAGTCAGTTAAGCAATTTCAGGAGTAGTATGGAGACAGACCAGACTAACCCCAGTGTGTCTGTTCAAAATTATTTTTTGTTACTGTCAACCAGCTTCCCTGTCCCAGCAGCTCTCATCAGACCACAGTATATCACCACTGTGATAGTAAGGGGCATCACAGTACATCACCACTGTGATAGTAAGGGGCATCACCATATATTACCACTGTGATAGTAAAAGACACCACAGTAAGTCACCACT
>NC_056741.1:56432357-56440242 GCF_019279795.1 Protopterus annectens | reverse complement strand
AAGAAACACCACAGTACGTCACCACTGTGATAGTAAGGGGCACCACAGTACATCACCACTGTGATAGTAAGGGGCATCACAGTACATCACTACTGTGATAGTAAGGGGCAGCACAGTACATCACCACTCTGATAGTAAGGGCATCACTGTACATCACCACTGTGATAGTAAGGGCACACAGTACATCACCACTGTGGTTATAAAGCATACCACAGTATGTCACCAGTGGATAGTAAGGGTCATCACAGTACATCACCACTGTGATAGTAAGGGTACCACAGTACATCACCACTGTGATAGTAAGGGGCATCACAATATGTCACCACTGTGATAGTAAGGGGCATCACTGTACATCACCACTGTGATAGTAAGGGGCACCACAGTACATCACCACTGTGATAGTAAGGGGCACCACAGTATGTCACCACTGTGATAGTAAGGAGCACCACAGTATGTCACCACTGTGATAGTAAGGGCACCACAGTACATCAACCAAATGTGGATCTTTAAGTTCACAATCAAGTCTCCATCTGATGGTACCACAGGCCTGATCACAGCCTGCTTGGCCTGTACAAAACTTTGCTTTAGACATTTTTAAACTCAGAAAAATCAGTAAACAGTAGTTTGGTAAAATGAGTTTTGATTACGTATAACAGAGCCTTGATTAGGTATAACAAAGCAATTAAAGACACAGAGAAGGCTCCTCTTAGTCTCTAAAAGTTGAATTTGAGAGATTCTGAGGTATAAGGAAAAGCCAAGTGCTTCCTACCAAGAGATCAGGTCAATAAAGGCAGAAAGAACAATAACATGTTAACTTTTGTTTAGCAATGCATGTGAGCTTGAGTTGCAGATATTCCTGTGACATCTTACTACTTACTGTGGCTCTGGAGGCAGGTCAGACTAATTTGATATATGTCTCTTTAATATATGACAGTAAAGACCAGAGCTATGAAAAAACATTTGCATGTGCATTCCAATAAATCCATTTTATAGGACCTCTTTGTCTGTAACACCTGTTCAAAAGGTTCACACAAAGCTGTCTCTGTGTATACATTATTCTTAAAGGGTGGTTTCTTGGGATCTGTTGTTTGTTTGACTTGTTTGAAAAAGAAATACTCAGCAGATGTTCACAAAGTTTACTTTTGCAGATGGTGATGTGTAAAACTGTTTCAAAGGGACCATATTATTTCTTGATAACTTTTAATTTCTAACTAGGGAATAGAGTGAGCTTTGACAAAAAGTTTCCATGTGTTTCTCTGGAGTGTTACACAAGAATCTGTTTGTTTGTGGTATTTCATTAATGAGGGCATACTCAGCTGTGAAGATTTGTTAGTGTGTGTCTTTGAAATGGATCACATAGGACATAGTGCCTGCGAGCACTGTCATATATGTGTGTGTGTGTTTGTGTGTCTGTGTGTGTGTGTGTGTGTGTGTGTGTGTGTGTGTGTGTGTGTGTAGCTGTGATGTTTCATTAGAAAAGGCTCAGCAAACGTGACATCTTCCTTTGGAGTATGCCATTCACAGTGGTTTACTTGAGTCATTTTAAATGGATTTGTAAATACTGTGTAGTAGGTTAATTCACCTTTACATAAAAATCAAACTACAGGCAGCAGGAAATATCAAATCATTAAAGTGAATTCTATGTGTGAATATATTTTTTTATTTCAGACACACACACACACACACACACACACACACACACACACACACACACACACACACACACACACACACGGGTTCATATGAAAACAACGACACGCAAAAGAACAACATTCACTATAGTAGTAGTATGGGTACAGTGTCGTATCATATCCTTTACTTCCCCCCTGCAGGACCCATGTTAGCACTGTACTTACGTATAAATGTAGTGTCGATGTTTTGCAATGTCAATGGTTTCGTTTCGATATAGTGAATGTCGTTCTTTTGCGTGTCGTTGTTTTCATATGAACCCACACACACACATATATATAAATACACACATATATATATATATATATATATATATATATATATATATATATATATATATATATATATATATAAACACACACACACACACACACACACACACACACACACACACACACATACACACACACACACAGATATAAAACTCTAACCCTTCCCCTAACCCTAACCCTGAACCTTAGTTAAGAAAAACCTTTCAATAGCATTATCACTCTTCAGACAAATATGGCCTGCTATGCCTTCCTCTGTGAGCATGTGCATTCCTGCATCTTCCCAGTGAAGCCAACTGCACAGAACCAAGTGCATGCCCTTGGCCTTTATGCTGCAAGCCAAACATCACATTTTCCAGGACATTTTAGCACTGCACGATAGATGAGCTGACCTTAGGTGCACACTCACACTTTTTCTTGTCATCTTCTCCAGTACTAGGTCATTAAAGTTATTTTTTTAGTTGCAGGCCTAATTCAACTTACCAAAGCTCAAAGCAACACCCATGGTCTACCATGAACGATCTCACAACCACACAAAAAAATCAGTGAGCTGCACTGAACTTACAAGTGCAATGTTTTTTGCAGGAGTGCGGCTGTGTCCTATACTCCACATTGTGTGAATGTTGCCTCCATTTCTATCACTGATCTGTAAATACTACCCCTAAGGTTGCACTAATTCCTAAAAAAAATGGGAAAATAGAGCATCAAATTTACTATTTGGGGATACAGGATACCCCCCTAAAAAATACTTAAAACTTCCTTCAGTTTCATTCATTTAAATTACAGTCTTGGAGGTTGTGGGATCCTGAGGTCAGTAACCTCAGTGCCAGGGAGTTCTTTTTTATTACATCAAAGTAGGCCCTTATTTGTTAATTGGGTAAGTGAGAAGTCCTTCTCAGGCTGGTTTCTGCAATCTAGACCACAATAGTAGAGTAATTATAGTATACATGGAAAAATACTCTTATGTAGCTCATCAACCAGGATGGTTATGTGAGGAGGTAGGAAATGGAGGTCAGAAACGTCCACTCAGGCATGGATAAAATATTCAGTCTCCACAGAGGAGGTAATAAGAGCTCTGGAATGAATCCCAAAAGCTATAGCTATCAGGAAAAAAACATTAACCATTAAACCATCACATTGTCATACAATGACAATTGTATTATATGTGTTTATGTAAATTAAAATATCTGTGATCCAAAAAGCTTTCTTGAATGCTGCATGTAACTCATCTCTGCAATTGCTTCTGCCTTCCAGGCCCCTGTATTTCAACTTTCTGCTGAACCACTCTCCACCACCAGCTCTAGTAGGTTGTGCCTCAGCCCACCGCCCTCTCTGTTAAAAACTATTTCATTAAGTCAAACTTGAATCTTCCACCTCCCAGCTATCACCTGCACCCTTTCTATTCCCAGCCTCAGTCCTTATTAATTCCAACTGAACTGTCAGTCCATTTTACTTCTGTTTGGCTTATTTCCTTCCTTTATTCCACCAAATGTGCATGCCCAGCCATTTCAATCTTTCTTCATTTTCTATTCCCCAACACAAGTTTGGTGATTACCTTCTGCACACAGTCCACCCGCTTAATGACCTTTTTAAGGTCCCCAGAATTGCATATAGTAGTCGACGTGTATCCTTATCCCTATAGTTCCAAAATGACATTAGCTTCCATTGATTACATCCAAACCTCAGTTATCTAATTCTTGACTAAACTGGATAAGGCTAAATGCAGCAAACCCCACCTAACAGAACCTAGAATATCAAAAACTGCATAATAGATAGTATATCAAAATACAGGTATCTTAAAACCCTGAAACATGATGGAATATGGACCAGATCAGAGATAATTAAATAAGGCCAGTTTCCTGGAAGAAGCAGGTCCCTATTTCAGGGGAGGAGGTCTAAGCAAGCTTGAATATACTGTTGATTTAAGGCAATTTGGTATTACTTTTATGTGACTTCAAGCTAAATACATGATAGTAGCTGATGAACATGTATATATGACTACAAAGCAAGTGCCTGTCATTCACTTGACAACACTTATATCGATGCTGAAAGATCAAATGAAAAAGAGCAAAACAAGTTTTGCCAACAGTGGAGTTCTCCACTGTTGTGTAACCTTGAATAGGTATACTTAAGTTTGAGGGTGTGGGGGTGTCACCTCATATGGGAGAGTGGGGGGCATGCTCCCTACAAAAAAAAAAAAGCAAAAAGCTTACATCTAAGGTTTGACTAAAGTTTCTTTGCTCCTTTGCTTTTGATTGTTCGGCGCTCTATAAAAGTGCTGTTGATTGATCGAAGTGTATCCTTACAAAGTGATACCAGAAGAATTATACAATAAGTCAAGTCTTGATTAGTGCATGTATTTTGGGAGGGTTAGTATTGGTACAATTTTATTACCTTGTTTAAGACATGCAACACATTTGTAAATATTTGTTTATATAGTTGTATATATGGTTGTACTTTATAACACAATTATCAGTTTTATTATGAGTGTTGTATTTTGTTGTTAAAACTTTTTTGTTGTTACCTCAATGTTTTTTTTTTCCCTTTTTCATACCTGGATACTCAAATAGAAAGAGATTTTTTTAAGTATGCTACAGTACAAAAGTACTTTTTAATTATTTAGGGCAGGACATTTCTGTGTTTGAAGAGAGGCTCACTGAGTTCAACAGCCTTCATGGCAGATCAAACTACCTAGTATGTGCTACCTAATGTGAAGCATACACGAAGCAGAGCACTAAGTACCTAGTATGTACTACCTAATGTGAAGCATACACGAAGCAGAGCACTAAGCACCTAGTATGTACTACCTAATGTGAAGCATACACGAAGCAGAGCACTAAGCACCTAGTATGTACTACCTAATGTGAAGCATACACGAAGCAGAGCACTAAGTACCTAGTATGTACTACCTAATGTGAAGCATACATGATGCAGAACACTAAGCTGTGTTCAAACTGTTGCCTATAATAGTATCGGTCATCAAATAAAGCATTTGTCTAATTACTTAGATAGATAGATAGATAGATAGATAGATAGATAGATAGATAGATAGATAGATAGATAGATAGATAGATAGATAGATAGATATATAGATAGACAGATAGATAGATAGATAGATAGATAGATAGATAGATAGATAGATAGATAGATAGATAGATAGATAGATATATCGAAAGATATTTAGATAAGTTCATGGGTATATATTAGGCTAATGACCATTAGGGCCCTTATACATCAAGTTGTGCAACCCCACCCAATTGTTTCCCATATAGCTTGGGCATTTATTAAGAGGTGGTATATTAGGAAGTTTCTAGAGGTTATGTGTGCGGGGGAGGGGGGTCTGTTAGTTTGCTCATTGCTGCCTGCCACTGTCTATCAGAGACATGGGAGGTCAGACCCACGGTGACTTTTCAGTTTCTTATCCATTAATCAAGGTTACACGTAAGTAGGGTTAAGGATGGAATATGCTTCACATGGATGGGGACCCTGTTCCAGAGTATGGCGTGCTCTGAGACACATATTTGTATCACCAACATGTCTTATTTATGTCAAAGGCAACATTTAAATCCTTGGATCTAGTTATTCTGATGCTGTTCATTTTGGGTCTGTCCAAAAGTTTCATCAGCGCTGCATCCAAGGATGCCTTGAATGCCAAGCATATATCACCTCTCAGTAACCTGTAGGAGACTGAGTGTAGAGAAAGGGCTTCAAGGTGATCCATACAGGACAATTTGTTTATACCCTGGACTCTCCTGGTAAGGAACCTTTGTGGGCATTCCAACTGTTCCATATGTCTAGTCAGGTACACGTTGAAGGGGGCATTATATTCACTGATACATACATATAAACATACATATATACTTGTATACAGAGACATAGAAACACAAATACACATAATGATAATTTGCTGTAGAGGGTTAAGACTATGTGCTACTAAACCTATACCCTACACCAGTCCTCTAGGTTTGCTTCCTACAGACTCCACTTGCCTACAGTGTGAGTCTGTGCAAGTCACTTAATCAGACAGTGCTCTTGGATGTGGCCAGTGGACTAACCAGTTAACCAACATTTTACCTCTTTCTAACTAGAGAAAAAACTTGGAGAGACAACTTCGATTGATAGATAAATGCATGCAAACATGCACAACCCAAACACATACCTAATGTAATGGATTTTTTTAACCAGAAAAAAAGATAGGTGCACAGAGACACACAAACATGCAAGCACACATTTACATTTATTTTTCTTTTGATAATCGGGGCAGCTCACTGATTTGTTTCTCTCTCCAAGCCTTTATCAGGTTCAGCCTACAAGTACAAAGAGAGCAAATCTGGAAGTTGGTACATTGGTTTAAGGCTGTGAACTTTAGCCTACTGTGTGACCTTGAAAAAGTCACCTAGCTTAGGGGCAACAGGGAAGGCTTCTGAATGTTCTCCTGGACTGCAAGCCTACTAACAACCTATGAAGAAAACACACATGCGTGTATTAATGTTCTACATTCCTTTAGTGAAATAGAAAAAAAAGCAGTTTTGTGTGATCGAAAATCAGCTGATCGCATATACCAGCTTTTTTCAGTAAAAGATGAGGGGACTGAGAAATATAACTTTTCTCCACTGTTGTGTGATCTGAGAACAGGTATATGTAATTAGCAGAGGGTGTGGAGGTGCAAAATGTTTCAATGAATTTTGTTTCATTTTTGGTATGTTGGTGATGAAGCATTTAGCTGGATCAGATGAGGCTCAATATTTAGTTTTTTGATGAAGACACATACAGATGAAGAGAGAAACAGATGGCATAATGGTTAAGCTCTTCACCTCACATGAGCAAGGTGCAAGGTTTCCTTCTGTCGTTTGGCCAATGACCATGTAATGTTTGCAAGTTCTCTGTGTGTCTTTGTGGGATTCCTTCCAGCTCTCAAAAATATACTGGGCATTGTAACCTCAAACTTACTCAAGCAGGGAGTTGAGGGTAATAGCACAGACTCTAGATGGTGCCTGCTGTGGAAAGAGTTGTATAGATAAACCATTTTGGGCAGAATCAGTGGTGGACAGTTTCCGCCAGATAGGAGAAAATTGATCACAAACTGCATGCCATATCAGGTCGAGCCACTTGAAGGTGTAAAAACCTGTCTCTGGGTGTGGGTGATCTGGTCAGATTATTAAAAATGGACACAGGTATTTGCAAGTAATAAGTAGGTTGAAGACGTAGACACCTCGTACTATCAGCATAAGTCTCTGGTATAGATTGGAGTAGGCTGTGTGCTCCTATTGGCCAGTGTGTGTCTACCATAAATCCCAGCAGCCCCTGGGTCACAAAGCTACTGAACAACATAGTCAGGCATGAAAATAAGCTTCATAAGGAAAGTTGGTGGTGGAACAGAGAAGTCCAGGAAGTCATAAAAAAAAAACGCATGCGAAAAAATGGGAGACAGAAAAGATGGACCAGGCTAAGAAACAATATCGGCTGGCTACTAAAGAGGCTAAGAGAGCAGTAGCATTACCAAAGAACAAGGCATCAGAGGCATTCAACCAGCTTCTGGAAAGTGGCTCAGCAGAACTCTATGAGGTTGCAAGGCAAAGACGGGAAGATAAAGAAGATAGACACCCTTCATAAGGAATGCCAGCAACAACATGCTTACCAGTCCAGAGGGCATAAAGGCAGATGTAAGGAGTATTTCTAGCAATTTCTGAATGAAGAAAACCCCACAGAATCTGTAATGTCCCAGAGAGAGAGCTTACGATGAGAGGAGAAGAGGAGCCAGCCTAAAAGTAAGAGCAGCACTAAGGATACTTAAGACAGGAAAGCAGCAGATGCTAGACTAATACTGAAGAGGGCTAGCTATCGCTAGAGTAATACTGAAGAGGGCTAGCTATCGCTAGAGTAATACTGAAGAGGACTAGCTATCGCTAGAGTAATACTGAAGAGGA
>NC_056741.1:56412357-56427357 GCF_019279795.1 Protopterus annectens | reverse complement strand
AAACATACTGGTTGCTTCCATTATTTGTATGGCTTCTACCTTGCATCGTAACTTTACATGGCGACTGTCAGGGGTTCGGAAAATGCTGCATAAGTCTGAAAAAACAATAGAATGCTCTGGGAGATTCGTCTGTCGAGAAAGCAGTCTTATCATGACTACCTACACCCACATATCTTGTGTGTTAATTGAGACATGTTTCATAATATCTGTTGAGGAGCATGATATTATTATATTATTAAAACCTGCAGACCTTCGCATGCAGACTGTACTTTCCTATACACATTTATACTACCTGCCTGAGCTGATCTTATCTGTATATTCTGTTGCTGTATTCCTACCTGTATTCAATCACTTTCATTCAGGGTTGGGTTGGAAAAGGGGCAGTTGTGAATCTGATCACTTTGTTATCAAATAAATAAGAATAAAAGATTAATATAACCTGTTTTGAAGTATATTTAGTGACTAATCTGAAATCACCAGGTATATTTTTACACAACTGATATGTGCTTACAGTTTCTGGTGTATATGTAAATATATATATATATATATATATATATATATATATATATATATATATATATATATATAGATATATAGATATATATATTTATATTTATATAGACATTCAGACTGAGCAGAATATGACAAGAAATGTTTGTCCCACAGACCTGTTCTTAAGGTAACAGCTGTGTTCTCTTTTTGCAGGAGGCCAGAAAAGCAGTTGCAGACAGCTCCCTAGCAGAGGTAAGTTAAATACCTACACTATTTTGAACTAAAGCCTTTAATTTATTAAAAAAAGAAGGTAATAATAACTTTCATTACACTCCCCTATCAATGTACATTGATCCTGTCTTAAAGGGACCACATTTTCCTTTTTCTCCAAAGGAATCGAAACCCCTGTCTTTCTGTGAAGATGTGCACAATATTTAAAGTTTACTGTTCAGTTTAACTGGCACACTGTATGGGATACCTACTGTTTTTTAAACTCCAGTTGAAATACTTTTAGAGCATCGTAGGTAAAATGTCTTCTTTGCAGACTAATCAATATTAGAGTTGGTGTAGATGGAGAAGGTATTGTTTTTTTCTCACTTTCTCCTTTTTGTTCGAGTTTGTGTGAGCTTGGAGTTGATATATATATATATTCTCTGGGGATGTGATGGGTTTCCCGCCATGTCCACTGCGAGTTCACTGTTATCTTGGACTCGGAGCTGTCATAAAGATTTACAACCCTCTGTCTCACCTGCAAAGGGATTGTTGGGTGAGACAAGGTGTAAGAGGGTTAATACTGTTAGTTGCCACAAAGACTTAAGGGTCTGAGCTGTTAATGAGCTGACTTGTGTAATCAAGACAACAGGGTTTGATTCCTCCCACCTCCATTTCCCTACTATGTAACTCTAAGCAAGTCACTTCACCAGACAGTGCTCTCGGGTCACCCTGAAAAGGGGTACTTTGACCAGTGGGTTTACCAGGTTAACATACAGAGAGGGGAAAAAAGAATGAAAGGCTGAAAAACTAGGGCTTATGGTCATTGTAAACATGAGAACACCAGTAGGCTGTGAGGTATGGGGGATGGTAAGGATTTTTATTTGAATATTGTTGATGATGGGATAGAAGAGAAAACAGTGGAACAGGTTAACAGCTCCAAGTCTGGGAGGGGGTGGTTGAGGAAAAGGGAAGTCTGAATTAGGAAGTGAAAGTTATAATCAGAGGGGCTGCAGTCAACTGGCACAGAATGCCAGTGGAAATGTGTGACTGAAGACTGCCAAAAAGCTGAAAAGTAAGGTGTACAAAACAGTAGTGTGACACTTTTGTGATTGGGCGGAGCAGATGACGAAGATAGAGGTGATGGAGATGAAGTGCCTGAGATGGATGGTAGGATATACACTGTGGGACAGATGAAGAAATGAGGACATGAAAGCAGAAGCCAAAGTAACTCCAATTGCAGAAAAGATCAAAGAGAACAGATGATGGTGGTTTGGGTACATGTGCAGAAAAGATCAAAGAGAACAGATGATGGTGGTTTGGGTACATGTGCAGAAAAGCAGAAGACAATGTAATGAAGAAGATCATTGGGTTATAATAAAAATATAACTTTATAATAAAAGGAAAGGAATTTGGACCAAAAGTAAGAGGACTAATTCCCAGAATGTTACACCCCTTGTCACTGAAATAAATAACTCAGGAGCTGAATAAAATCCACCAAAGCCAAGTTTGAGGTTAAAATAGCTACCCAAGCCAAAAATAGTCACAAGGCATTTTTTTAGTTATGTTCAGCATCTCAAAAGCACAACACAGCAATGAGCTGAGCTGATTCTGAATGATGTTACATACACTGAGGTCAAAGATAAAATGAATGCACTGGCTAACAAATTTAGCTGTAACTTTACTCCTGTCTCACCTCTGTCTGATCCTCAAGATATATCTGGAACTAGTTTGCCTTAGCTATTACACAAGACCACATTCTAAAAATGCTATCAACAGCTAAAAATACATCACTGGGTCCATGCAATATCCCTGGATGCATCTTAAATAGCGTGAAGTACAATTTAGCCACGCCCCTAACAACACTGTTCAATCTTCACCTCCATACAGGTTTTGTACCAAGCAAATGGAGAACAACTATTGTCATTCCCTTGCATAAGGGAGGAGCTTCCACAGAGATAAGCAACTAGAGACCCATACCAGCTTCATATATGAAGCTATGGAAATACTTATCATGGAACTAATCAGTCAGGACGCAGGGGACCTCCACACATGGAACCCATCTCAGTATGGATTTATCAAGGGCAGGTCATGCTTACTCAGCCTGGTGAACATTTATAAGGTCACAGAAGCAAAGGGTGAAGACAAAACGGTACATATCGCATACCTCAACTTGGCCAAAGCTTTTGACAAAATTCCCCACTTGGGCATAGTAGACAAGCTACATAAACTGGGAATAAATCCCTGTGTCACCCCGCTGTATTGCCAACTGGCTCACAGGTAAGATTGCAGATAATCAAAACAGGGGAAGTTACCTCCACAAAGACACCAGTAAACTGTGGAGTCCCCCAGGTTTCTGTGCTGAGACCTCTCCTGATTGGCATCTATTTTTCTGAAGTAAAAGCCAATACCAAAGGGCTCTGGCTGATAAAGTTGACAGATGACTGTAAGCTAGGAACAGTCATTGACTCCCCAGATGACTTAGCCATCCTGCAGGTAGATTTGTCCCAAATAAATAACTGGTGGCAAAATAATGAACTGAAACTAAATACCAAAAAAATGCATTACTGTATCCCTTGGGAAGTCATCTACCCAAGAGAACTACCACATCGATAATATGCCTCTAAGAGTTGACCCAGTTTTTTTGAATTTGGGAACTTATGTGGATAGTGACCTAACTTTTGGCCAGCATATGTCCATTGTTGTAAGAAAGCCCTTCTATATTGCATAGCTTTTAAACAAAAGGTTTGTCTCTAGATCTATGGATGTCATTATCCCCCTTGCCTCAGCCCTCATTAGGCCAGTCATTGAATATAATGCCCCCTTTGGCATGTGTCTGTCCAGACACATAAAACAAGTAGAACACCCACAGAGATATCTTACAAAAAGGATACAAGGCCTATACATGTCCTACATGGACCAACTCAAAGGCCTGTCACTATTTATTTATTTTATTTATTTGCATTTGTTTACCGGGATAGTCTACTGGGCCAAAGAGCCCATTTTCAGTGGAGTCCTGGGAAGAAAGGCTCCACAGGTAATAAGAAATAAAACAATAACATACTCTAAATAGATAACAAGTGAATGACATAAAGCAAATACATTTGTCAGGAGTACATTACAGGAATATATACAGCATTAATATGACATGGAGTAAATATAATTGGAGCAAGTTCATTACAGGGCTATATGCAACCAAATGAAGCATTTTAAATAAAGTTGATAAACTGTGCATGATGCAGTACAGTGCATAAAATTTCTAACAGGTGAATTGAGTTACAACATGACACATACTCTGTATCCTACAAACTGCTAAGAGGTGACCTGTGTCTGGTGTACAAGGCATCCTCCGACCCATTACTGATGGACTTACTGCACATTAGCAAGTCAAATGGCATCAGAAATACTCAGTCTAGGGACCTAAACCCCTTTCACAACATCAACAGAACAGTTTGGAGGGACAGGTATATCTCACAGAGGATACTGCTGCTGTGGAACAGACTCCCCATCCACATAAAACAAAATTCATCTCTGTCCACATTCTAACACAACTTGGATCTATGGATGGGAAACAAAACATTTACCTCAGACCTGCTCCCTGTACTACTAATGGACAGAGGCAGCTCTTAAATGCTTTATTCCATGCGTGGAACCCTTCAAATTATCTATGGTATGATCCAAGTTACCCTCATTAGGGGTAATATATAATTATTGCCATCGGATGGGCAAGACCAATCTCTAACCAAATGGGATAGGTTATTTCAAGTACAGAAAGGGAAAATGGCTAGGCTTAAAATGGTCCACAAGGGCAGCTAGCCTAATAGTTACATATGAACTTATAAGATTCGGCACATACAGGAAGAAGGCAAGAGGAAATAAGGATGTCCAGCAAAGAAGTGTCTGGATTGTGTGAAAGAAGATCTGTAATAGTCAGGTATGAGTGTCAAAGAAGGTAGGAATGTGGCATTAAACAGAGAGAGATGGTGGCAGTTGACCCGACACCCTGACCTCATGTAAGAATTAAGAAAAAGGGGTTGATGATGATGACTTGATGATGTAATGCTGTAATTGATGATGTAATGCTAATGATGACTTGATGATGTAATGCTGTAACTGAAAAAATACATTTTTGGGGGAAGAATACATCAAGGAATCACTAGGGTCCCTTGAGTTCTACGGGGAAACACGAAATGGGAAAACTGGATAAAAGATGCAGTTTTGATAGCTGATGGCTGGTGTTTGGTGAGAATGTAGAAAGAAGGGAAAGAAGAGCTGTATCCATCAGGAACGTAGGGACTACATGGAATATATTCCATCAGGAATGTAGGGACTACATGGAATGTATTCCATCAGGAACATAGGGACTACATGGAATGTATTCCATCAGGAATTTAGGGACTAGATGGAATGTATTCCATCAGGAATGTAGGGACTACATGGAATGTATTCCATCAAGGACTTAGGGACTGCATGGAATGTATTCCATCAGGGACAATACATTCCATCAGGGACTTAGGGACTACATGGAATTTATTCCATCAGGAATATAGGGCTTACATGGAATGTATTCCATCAAGAATTTATGGACTGCATAGAATGTATTCCATCAGGGACTTAGGGCTTACATGGAATGTATTCCATCAGGAAAGTAGGGACTACATGGAATGTATTCCATCAGGGACTTAGGGACTACATGGAATGTATCCATCAGGAACGTAGGGATTACATGGAATGTATTCCATCAGGAACTTAGGGGCTACATGGAATGTATTCCATGAAGAATGTAAGGCTTACATGGAATGTATTCCATCAGAAACTTAGGGACTACATGGAATGTATTCCATCAGGGACTTAGGGACTGCATGAATGTATTCCAGCAGGGACTTAGGGACTACATGGAATGTATCCGTCAGGAATACAGGGATTACATGGAATGTATTCCATCAGGAACTTAGGGACTACATGGAATGTATTCCAGCAGGAATGTAGGGACTACATGGAATGTATTCCATCAGGGACTTAGGGACTGCATGGAATGTATTCCATCAGGGACTTAAGGACTACATGGAATGTATTCCATCAGGGACTTAGGGACTACATGGAATGTATTCCATCAGGAACGTTGGTCTTACATGGAATGCATTCCATCAAGAACTTACGGACTACATGGAATGTATTCCATCAGGGACTTAGGGCTTACATGGAATGTATTCCATTAGGAATGTAGGGACTACATGGAATGTATTCCATTAGGGACTTAGGGACTACATGGAATGTATCCATCAGGAACGTAGGGATTACATGGAATATATTCCATCAGGAACTTAAGGGCTACATGGAATGTATTCCATCAGGAACGTAGGGCTTACATGGAATGTATTCCATCAGGAACATAGGGACTACATGGAATGTATTCCATCAGGGACTTAGGGCTTACATGGAATGTATTCCATCAGGAAAGTAGGGACTACATGGAATGTATTCCATTAGGGACTTAGGGACTGCATGGAATGTATTACATCAGGGACTTAGGGACTACATGGAATGTATCCATCAGGAACATAGGGATTACATGGAATATATTCCATCAAGAAATTAGGGACTACATGGAATGTATACCATCAGGAACGTAGGGACTACATGGAATGTAGTGCCATTACCCAGTTACAATGGTGCCCAGAATACAGCACTGGTAATTATAGTATCTGGATAGCTCTCACTACAGGCTGTGGAAGATTTAGAAGGATGTGAATGGGAGATTTGTAGGGGTGAAGTGGTGGTGGTGTGGAAAGTATTTCATAACTGTGTCAGTATATATTCCCATCCATGTTAATCAGGTAGACCCAAGATTAATCCTGATACAACGTAAGTTTTTTTGTCAAGGGCTAATGAGGATCATAGAAGACTGAAACCTGATGACTTATCCTGTTGAAGTGGACAGTGGGCCTAGGCTGGTGAAACTGTCACCAGCAGAGAAGTACTTGGGTATATATTGCAGTCTATGTGGGATGTTGGACACATATAATACTGCAGCAGGGGAATATAGTGGATCTTCTTCTTCTTTCAGCTGCTCCGGTTAGGGGTTGCCACAGCAGATCAACTGTTTCCATTTCTTCCTGTCCTCTGCATCTTGCTCTGTCACACCAACCATCTGCATGTCCTCTCTCACCACATCCATAAACCTTATCTTAGGCCTTCCTCTTTTCCTGTTACCTGGCAGCTTCATCCTTAGCATCTTTTTCCCAATAAACTCTGCATCCCTCCTCAGCACATGTCCAAACCAATGTAATCTTGCCTCTCTGGCTTTGTCTCCAAACCATCCAACCTGGGCTGACCTTCTAATATACTTATTCCTAATCCTGTCCATCATTGTCACACCCATTTCAAATCTTAACATCTTCAGCTCTGCCACATCAAGCTCTGACTCCTTCCTTTTTGTCAATGCCACTGTCTACAATCCATATAACATAGCTGGTCTCACTACCCTCTTGTAGACCTTCCCTTTCACTCTTACTGGTACTCGTCTGTCACAAATCACTCCTGACACTCTTCTCCACCCACTCCAGCCTGCCTGTACTCTCTTCTTCACCTCTCTTCCACACTCACCGTTACTCTGAACTATTGACCCCAAGTATTTAAACTCATCCACCTTCGCCACCTCTACTCCTTGCATCCTCACCATTCCTCTATCCTCCCTCTCATTCACGCACATATATTCTGTCTTAGTCCTGCTGACCTTCATTCCTCTTCTCTCTAGAGCATATCTCCACCTCTCCAGGGTCTCCTCCACCTGTTCCCTACTCTCAGATCACAATGTCATCTGCAAACATCATAGTCCACGGGGACTCCTGTCTGATCTCGTCTGTCAACCTGTCCATCACCATTACAAATAAGAAAGGGCCCAGAGCTGATCCTTGATGTAATCCCACCTCCACCTTAAACGCATCCATCACTCCCACCGCAGACCTCACCGCTGTCACACTACCCTCGTACATATCCTGTACCACTCTTACATACTTCTCTGACACTCCTGACTTCCTCATACAATACCACAACTCCTCTCTAGGCACCCTGTCATATGCTTTCTTTAAATCCACAAAGACGCAATGCAACTCCTTCTGACCTTCTCTGTACTTCTCCATCAACACTCCCAGAGCAAACATCACATCTGTAGTGCTCTTTCCTGGCATGAAACCATACTGCTGATCACTAATCATCACCTCTCTTCTTAACTTAGCTTCCACTACTCTTTCCCATAACTTCATGCTGTAACTGATCAGTTTAATCCCTCTGTAGTTACTATAGCTCTGCACATCACCCTTATTCTTAAAAATCGGTACCAAAAAACTTTTTCTCCATTCCTCTGGCATCCTCTCACTTTCCAAGATTTCGTTAAACAATCTAGTTAGAAACTCCACTACCATTTCACCTAAACACCTCCATGCTTCCACAGGTATGTCATCTGGACCAACAGTTTTTCCGTTCTTCGTCTTCTTCATAGCTATCCTTACTTCCTCCTTGCTAGTCCACTGCACTTCATGATTCACTATCCGCACATCATCCAACCTTCTCTCCCTCTCATTCTCTTAATTCATGAACCCCTCAAAGTACTCTTTCCATCTGCTCAACACACTCTCCTCACTTGTAAGTATGTTTCCCTCATTATCCTTTATCACCTTTACCTGCTGCACATCTTTACTAGCTTGGTCCCTCTGTCTAGCCAATCGGTACAGGTCCTTTTCTCCCTCCTTAGTGTCCAACTTTTTATACAACTCTTCATATGCCTTATCCTTAGCTTTCGCCATCTCTCTCTTTGCCATGCACCTCATCTCCTTATACTCTTGTCTACTTTCTTCATCTCTCTGACAATCCCACTTCCTCTTTGCCAATCTCTTTCTCTGTATACTCTCCTGTACTTCCTCATTCCACCACCAGGTCTCCTTGTCCTCCTTCCTCTTTCCAGATGTCACAACAAGCACCATTCTAGCCATCTCTCTTACTAGCTCTGCTGTAGTTACCCAGCTATTCAGTAACTCTTCACTGCCACCCAGTGCCTGTCTTAACTCTTCCCTGAATATCACCTCACAATTACCCTTTTTCCATTTCCACCATTTGATCCTTGGTGCTGCCCTCACACTCATCCTCCTTTTCTTGATCACCAATGTCATCCTACAAACCAGCATCCTATGCTGCCTAACTACACTTTCCCCGGTCACCACTTTACAGTCTCCAATCTCCTTCAGACGGGCCCTTCTACATAAGATATAATCCACCTGTGTGCATCTTCCTCCACTCTTGTATGTCACCATATGCTCCTCCCTCTTGTTAAAATACGTATTCATCACAGCCATGTCCATCCTTTTCACAAAATCCACTACCATCTGACCTTCTGCATTCCTTTGTTTAACACCATACCTACCCATCACTTCCTCATCCCCTCTGTTCCCTTCACCAACATGCCCATTGAAATCTGCTCCAGTCACCATTCTCTCACCCTTGGGTACAGTCATCACCACTTCATCCAACTCGCTCCAAAATTTTTCTTTCTCATCCATCGCACACCCAACTTGTGGAGCATATGCACTAACAACATTCATAATTACACCATCAATTTCCAGCTTCATAAACATCACTCTATCCAACACTCTTTTCACCTCCAAAACAATCTTAGCATACTGTTCCTTCAGGATAATGCCTACATCATTTCTCCTCCCATCCACACCATGATAAAGCAAATTGAAACCACCTCCAATACACCTAGCCTTGCTCCCCTTCCATCTGGTCTCTTGCACACACAATATACCAATCTTCCTTCCGTCCACCATATCAGCTAGCTCTCTCCCTATACCAGTCATACTGCCAATATTCAAAGTTCCAACCCTCACTATCACTGTCCTAGCTTTACCTGCCTTCGGGCATGTCTTCCCCCTCTTCTCCTCCTTCGGCCAACAGTAGCCCAATTTCCGCCAGCACTCTGATGGCCAACAGTACTGGTGGCGGTCGTTGTTAACCCGGACCTCGACCGATCCGGTATGTATTTATGTACTGTTGTCTGCATGTATGATTTGGCAAAGTTTTATGCCGGATGCCCTTCCTGATGCAACCCTTCCCATTTATCAGGGCTTGGGACTGGCACAAAGAAATGCACTGGCTGGGTTAGGGGAATATACTGGATGATTTTTATTTATTTTTTTATTTATGCTTTGCTGTGTGTGTTAGTCCCACTAGACTAATAGCTTCCTTTCAGGACACACCTGAGGTGGTATTTATTTTACGTAATATCTCCAAGGTAATATGCCTGGTTGAGGCTGTGTAAAGCATATATGATGAAAAAGCACATATACAGACCAAGAAGGAAGTGGTTGAGCCATTGTTATAGCTGAGTCATGTCTCGCTGATATTAGCAATACAAATTAGTGGGATAGCTTGCTTTGAAAGACTCTGGAGATTCTTGACATTTATAGTGGAAAGGAAAACATTTAAGTGATGGTAGGGTGAGACTCTACAGGATGGACTGCAAACATTAGGCACAGTCCGGATTGATATTTGGGATCAAATTAAAATGAATTATAAGGATATGATAATGGGAAAGGAACAATGTCTTAGTGCAGTGGAACATGTCAAAAACACAGAGGATAAAGTGGAGAATGATAAGGCCAAACAGAAAATGGGAGGGGGGATTTTGAGAGAAATTTCAGTTTCAAAGTGTGGACCTGTATTTTGACAATATACGTTGGACACTGAAGTTTCTTAGGCAAAAGAAGACAAATGGAGTTATTCAAAATTAAAGATGAGCAGATGTGTAATCTGGTAAAATATCTATAGGAAATTTGGTCAGTATTTAAGAATTCACTTGAGAAGTTCACCAGGAAGATAAGATGTTTTTCCAGAGTGAATTCCTAGATTACATAGAACTGCCTAAATTAGAGGACAGTCAAGTGACAAGTCTGATAAAACCTATAATAACAAAAGGGTGTACGTTCATTCTAGTGGAGGAGGTAGTAAATAAATCTCCAAGAACAGATGGTATTCCCATGGATATGTAGATGTTGAAAGTGAGGAATTATTGCCTTATTAGGTTTGGTTAATTAGAAAAGTTTTAATAGCAAGTGGGATCCCACAAATGTGGAAGAAAGCAAACATTTCTATAATACTAAACAAGGGAGACATATATTGTGCTGTCATCCTCTACAGACTGATATCCTGTGTTATATCCTGTGCTGTCATGTAATATCCTGTGCTGTCATCCTCTACAGACTGATATCCTGTGTTATATCCTGTGCTGTCATGTAATATCCTGTGCTGTCATCCTCCTACAGACTAATATCCTGTGTTGTCATATCCTGTGCTGTCATGTGATATCCTGTGCTGTCATTCTCCTGCAGACTGATATCTCCTGAATTATGACTATAAAGGGTTTAGGGCATTATTAGTTAGCAGGCTGTCTAAAGATATTCCAGGCTTGACCCACTGGGATCAGTGTGAGTGTATATGGGGGCAGCAAACACATGCCCATGTTATGAGAATGCCAATGATAACACAAAATCTCAAGATATGCAAGAAGGTCTTCTTAATTCTGAGCTTAGATAGCTAGAAGATATTTGACAGGGAGAGGTGTGCCTTCCCTGTTTAAGGTATTAGACAGAATGGGATTCCCAGGAAATGTATTGACCTGTCAAACAGGATTTATCCTGCACAGCTCTTGGATGATTTTCTTCTCACAAGAGGTACACAACAGGCGTTCCTAATTTTGTCAACAGTCAGCCTTGCAGGGGTTTTATATCAGGAGCTGCAACAACTAAAAATGTTATTTGCTGACAACATTGTAATTACAATGTCAGAGCTGCACAATTATCTGGACAGGGTGCCCGGTATTTTAAACGTGTATTGCATTTTTAATATAAAAGATTAACACATCAAATGTACAGGTTGTGATAGTAATTTACACAACTAACTCTGATGTGCATATAATTAAGCTGTTTGTATCCGGATTATTGTTTAATATGTGCGTGTGCACATGTGGGTGTGTGTGTAAAGGATACAGGCAAAGTCTTCAGCTGGTAATGCCCTCAAAAGAATAAGGATAAAAGGGAGTCGACAAGCTAATCACCCTAGACATCCACATCCCTCCCCCACCCCACCCCCACCCCCCATTAGGGAAACCACAGTAAAAAAATTTCTCCAAAGCCAACTTCATGCTTCTTAAGACAGAAGTGGCAAACTTCACGACACCCATGCAGATGGACAATAGAGGTATGACTGCTGAATCCTACACAAATGAACTTTATAAGCACTTACACAAGTGCATGGATCGTGCTATCCCTAACAGAACCAAGATGCTATCCTCCAAAAAAAAAAGCCAATCTGGTGGCCCCTGCCATGAACAAACTCTAAAACAGAAGAAAGAAACTGTTGCAAAAAAGAGTAAAATCCCATGATTGGAGGAACTCCCTGGTCAGCCTCAGTAAGAAGCTGAGATCCCTCATAAAATCCTCCAAAGCTAGTTACGAAAACAAAATCACCACTGATTCTAAAGACAACCGCAAAGCATTCTATAACTATGTCAAGAATCTCAATGGCAACACTCAGATCTGCTCTGAGTAACAGCACAATGGCACTAAATATACAGAACCAACTGATATTGCCAACATCCTGGCAGACTGGCTCAGTGCTAACTTTACCCCCCCTCTCACCCCATAAAGGGCCCATCTTTATACCAGAAGAATGCAAAGTTCCTGTAATCACAGCTGCACAGGTAAAAAACACACTCTCTAAACCCAAGAACACAGCATCCATGGGACCTGACAACATCCCATGCTGTGTTCTACATGAACTGCAGAATGAACTGGCACCCCACCTAAGCACCATGTTCAATCATAGCCACAACTCAAGCTTTGTGCCCACTGAATGATGCACAGTGACAGTTATCCCACTCCACAAAGGGGAAGCCACCATGGACCCTGGAAACTACCGCCCCATTAGCCTAATGAGCCTGGTCTGCAAGGCCATGGAATGTATAATCATGGATGTTATAAATAAAGACATTGTTAATCTCCAAACTCTGGATCCCACCCAGTTCAGGTTTGTAAAAGGCAGATCATGTCTCCTAAACCTGATAGACTTCTTTGAAGCAGTCACCAAAGCCGAACACGAGGGTAAGGTGGTTCACACAGCCTATCTAGATCTCGCCAAGGCTTTTGACACCATCCCCCACTCTGGAATTATAGATAAACTCACTAAACTAGGTATAAATCCCTATGTCACAAGATGGGTTGCCAACTGGCTCACTGACAGAACCAACACTGTGAAAGTAGCAGACTCCAAATCCGACTTCAGACCAGTAACAAGTGGAGTACCACAGGGTTCAGTCCTGGGTCCTCCCCTGTTTGATATCTACTTTTCTGAAGTACAGGCTAACACAGAAGGTCTTTGGCTAATGAACTTCGGAGAGCCATAATCGAAACTCCTAATGATGTGGACATCCTTGGTGTTAAAGCCATGGCCTCAAGCTCAATGCCAAAAAGTGCATTGTCATCCCCTTCAGTAAAAACTCTGCACACATGAGCTACCACATAGGTGGTAGTCTACTTAACATCGAATGTATGATAAGAGACCTTGGGACACAAGTGGACAGTAGTCTCTCCTTTGATAATCACATCACCACAGTAGTCAGGAAATCCTTCTACGTGGCACACCTCATCACAAAATGTTTCTCATCCAGGAAAAAAGAGGTCATTGCTCCCCTCTACTCATCACTCATTACACCCATTATAGAGTACAATGCCCCTTTTGGTATATACCTCACAAGACATCTACAACAACTGGAAAGGCCACAGAAATACCTCACAAAGAGGATTACCGGCCTTAAACAGATGCCGTACACAGACTGTCTCAAAAAACTCCAGCTTTACTCCATCGGATATCACCTACTCAGAGGCGATCTCTGCCTAACATATAAAGCTATGTCAAACCCATTACTGTTGGACATGCTCCACTTAAAGAAATCTCAATCCCGCTGGGCTACATGCTCTAGGGACTTAAACCTTGTCACCACAATAAACAGAACATGCTGGAGGGATAGATTCCTGTCCCAGAGACTTCCCATACTCTGGAACAAACTACCTAGCTATATAAAACAAAGCTCCTCATTAGCACTCTGCAAGAAAAATCCTGATGATTGGATGGGAAATACGAAATTCACCCCGTGGATCACCTCTGTGGTTCTGCTCGACAGGGGCACAGGAAAATAATTTTCTTGGGTGGCGAAAGCCAGGGTACATTTTTGGCTAGGCTTATATAGGCCCTAGAGCCAATAGCTTAGTACCTACCTATGAACCTATGTGATATGATCTACCTGTCGACAAATCTAACCATCCTTTGTTAACTGGGTTAGTCCCACTGATGGTGTCTTTTCAGGGGAGACCCAAGTTAGCATTTATAGATTTTGGCAGGAGATAAAATACACATGGATTATTTCACCTGTTCATTTGCCTTCTTTTTCTTCTTCTTCTTCTTTCGGCTTTTCCCAGTTAGGGGTCACCACAGCGGATCATCTGTCCACTCATGATTGGCAGTGGAGTTTTTTTACGATGTCGAGTTGCCAGCCCGGTGCCCAACCTTCCACAGAAGGCACACACACACACACACACACACACACACACACACACACACACACACACACACACACACACACACACACACACACACACATTTGCCTACCTTCTGGAAAGGTGCAGATGTACTGCACTAGTACCATATTTTCCTCACTCCCCCTTTTAAGAAATGCCTTACATATGTCTTATGTAAGGTACCTGTCATGCCCAGAAGTAATGCCTTTAACATCTGCAGAGGTACAAACCTCAGGCCACCCACAGCAAAAATCCCCATTGTGTTGGCTGATAGAAGCTGACGGAAGCAGGCAATTTGATTTAACCAGAGAACATGGCTTAGGTACTGTCTATATTGACATCTGTGTAGGTATATGCCATGCATGTATGTATCTGCATAAACCATACTTTGTATGTTTAGCATTTGTTTAGCATGTGTTTAACATGTTTAACATGTGTTTAGCATGTGTACCAGACCAATTAGTACTGCAGTATTTGTTTCACCGGAAAGTACCTTATAACCAATTTTGAAAACTGTCCACTGAACTTTTAGGGCTGTAAATAATTATTAACTGTTACTAATTTAAAATACTGCTTCTGCCATTGTTTTAAAGTCATTTTAGCACATTCATTGAGTGTTGTCTCCTGACAGGTTACTTCTGGGATGGAAACACTTGGCAGAATACAGATG
>NC_056741.1:56392357-56402357 GCF_019279795.1 Protopterus annectens | reverse complement strand
TACATTATACTACATATTTTGACTGCAATTCAGACAATGTTGTTTATGCAGCTATCTGCACATTGTGTTCAGCATTTTATATTGGTAAAACAATACGCAAGCTGTCTACAAGAATCAGGGAGCATTGTGCGGCTATAAGAAAATGTGATTTTAGTAATGCCCTAGCTAAACACTGTCATATATGTCCTTTGTCTACAGGATTTAAATTCATTGTGCTTGATTATGTTCATATGTTTTTTGGGGATAGAAATACTTTATTGGAGGTTAAAGAATTAAGATGGCAACTAAGGTTAAATGCTAATGCCCCACCTGGACTAAATGAAAGTTTAAACATTAAATGTTTTTGAAATGGCACAACTAACTACACATTTACTAGTGGTAGGCTTTGTTTACTTTTGAACAGGGTTCTAAATACATTATACATAATTCAGTTAGTGGAATGTCTTGCTTCAACAGGATTCTTATTACATAATTCATGAGTTATATTTCCTAATTGGTCTACAGTATGACTTGTCATTTCACCATTACTTTGGTTATATATACAGTATTGTATTGTAATTGTATGTTATTCTGAAGAAGTCCAACATATTAAATTGGATGAAAGCACTAATTACTGGCTCTCAGTGTGTTTTTTCAACATTGCTATTGGATAACTCTGATTTTACAAGTTTTTGGATATGATTTCAGTTCTTCGTTGAATTTTAAAGAGTTTTTTCAGTGTGTATATATATATATATATATATATATATATATATATATATATATATGTGTGTGTGTGTGTGTGTGTGTGTGTGTGTGTGTGTGTGTGTGTGTGTGTGTGTGTGTGTGTGTGCGCGTATATATATATATATATATATATATATATATATATATATATATATATATATATGCAGACATATAGGTCCATATTCATTTATAGTGTCCAGGCTGTCTTATGTGCTGGTAGTATTATATTTGTAAAGGAAGCTGCACATCAGGGTTAGGGGCAGCGGTAGGATTAGGGTAAGCTTCACCCCCTGCCCACCTTAATAATGTGTGCTAACCCTAAC
Organism: Protopterus annectens; assembly: GCF_019279795.1. NCBI lineage: Eukaryota > Metazoa > Chordata > Ceratodontiformes > Protopteridae > Protopterus > Protopterus annectens. The sequence continues at coordinate 56,401,308 of NC_056741.1, read as the reverse complement.
CCTAAAGTGTAGCTTACCTTTAAAATGCCCTTTTCCATAATACTACCACTGTTCAGACACATTTAAGCTGAATATGTGGTAGGGTTGTCGGCTGTACACCAGAAAAGGAAATTAGTTTCCTTCTTCGATGTACTGTGTGTCTCTCTGGTGTGTTCTCACTATAATGAATGGCCAATGTTTAAATCTTGCTCATTAAACTTTTTGACCATTCTTTACTTAATTGGATATACACATACATACATAGGTGCATATGTGCACATGCGCGCACACACACACACACACACACACACACACACACACACACACACACACACACACACACATATATATAGGTGCATATGCACACAGATATTGGGGTGTATGTGCTTGTGTGTGTGTGCATTTATATGTATATATAAGTAAGCTGATATATTGAGACTACATGACTTCAGTGGTCTTGCTTGACAGGGGCGCTGGGAACTAACTTTGGGCGGCATGATGCCAGGGAATCTTCTTGGGCTAGGCTTATATAGGCTCCAGGGCCATTAGCCTAGTACACACCCATGAACTTATGAACATGGATCTTGTGTGTGTGTGTGTGTGTGTGTGTGTGTGTGTGTGTGTGTGTGTGTGTGTGTGTGTGTGTGTGTGTGTGTTTGTGTGATTGATAATACCAACAATTTGAATGCCACAATACTGATGAAAGAATCACAAAACACAAAAGCTGTATTTAGTTAGACTACAGCAGAGAAGAAAAAGACTGAACTATATATAAAATAGTCACATCTGTACTATTAAGTGTAGCCTTTTGTAGTTCATCTACATTAACATTAAGACAGCTCATCTTGCTTCTGAAGGATGCACTTACTATCCTGGGACCATGGAAGCTATTCGGTTCAATGCAATGGTTAACAAACATGTCAGAAGTATTGTTTATCAATACTTAATTCAATAAATAAGAATGTTATAGCCTGGTACTTAAGCTCAGAAGATTACGGCTACAAGCTTGTAAGACATTTTTGCCATGTAGTACTGGGCTAAATTGCCTCAGTTTTTCTCTTGCAAACTCCATGACTATGAAACAAGTCACTTAATCAGCCAGTGCTCCTGGGTTGCTCCTAATAAGGAACATCTATGTCCAGTAAGCTTATATTTTTTAACAAAAGAAAATAGGGTCATAGGTAAATAACAGGCATACAGTCCAAGAGACCATTAAGGAGCCCAAATTCCTAATTGTCCCAAAGCTCTGCTTGGTTAAGAACAAAGTAGGCAAATGAAGACTGAGGGACTCAAACCCTGTACCACAGGAAGGTGCTTGTTAACAGCTCAGTGTACTAATTCTCTGTGCTAAAATGAGGTCTGTTCCCATACTAGGAGCAAAACCTGTACTATCTGGATGAAAACCGGGAATCCTAATGACTAGACTATGTGGAAAACCCCATATAACCACCCCACCAGAAGGCACCAGGATTTGGACTGAGGAATATCTTGATTTGCAGTCAGATGCTCTACCACTGAGCTATACCCTGCACCTCATAATGTAAATGAAACAAGAATACTGCTGCCTGAGTCAAAACAATATGAGGCTTCTAAAAGGTTTTCATTCAACATGTTAACGGTTTTCGTAATTTAAAAACAATATATATTATTCTGCAGTGAGAAAACCCTACTGAAGCCTTCATGTGGGGGCTCCCCTCAACACACTCAACCACTTTTATATTCTAACTCTAAGGATGCACAGCCTTGAAGAAAGAAAGGAAAATATACTGCAAGTGAAAGAAAGGAAAATATACTGCAAGTGAAAGAAAGAAAAATATACTGCAAGTGAAAGAAAGGAAAATATACTGCAAGTGAAAAAAAGGAAAATATACTGCAAGTGAAAGTAAGAAAAATATACTGCAAGTGAAAGAAATAAAAATATACTGCAAGTGAAAGAAAGGAAAATATACTGCAAGTGAAAGAAAGAAAAATATACTGCAAGTGAAAGAAAGGAAAATATACAGCAAGTGAAAGAAAGAAAAATATACTGCAAGTGAAAGAAAGGAAAATATACAGCAAGTGAAAGAAAGGAAAATATACAGCAAGTGAAAGAAAGGAAAATATACTGCAAGTTAAAAAAAAGGAAAATATACTGCAAGTGAAAGAAAGGAAAATAAACTGCAAGTGAAAGAAAGGAAAATATACTGCAAGTGAAAGAAAGAAAAATATACTGCAAGTGAAAGAAAGGAAAATATACTGCAAGTGAAAGAAAGGAAAATATACAGCAAGTGAAAGAAAGGAAAATATACAGCAAGTGAAAGAAAGGAAAATATACTGCAAGTGAAAGAAAGAAAAATATACTGCAAGTGAAAGAAAGGAAAATATACTGCAAATGATAGAAAGAAAAATATACTGCAAGTGAAAGAAAGGAAAATATACTGCAAGTGAAAGAAAGGAAAATATACTGCAAGTGAAAGAAAGAAAAATATACTGCAAGTGAAAGAAAGGAAAATATACTGCAAGTGAAAGAAAGGAAAATATACTGCAAGTGAAAGAAAGAAAAATATACTGCAAGTGAAAGAAAGGAAAATATACAGCAAGTGAAAGAAAGGAAAATATACTGCAAGTGAAAGAAAGGAAAATATACTGCAAGTGAAAGAAAGAAAAATATACTGCAAGAGAAAGAAAGGAAAATATACTGCAAGTGAAAGAAAGAAAAATATACTCCAAGTGAAAGAAAGGAAAATAAACTGCAAGTGAAAGAAAGAAAAATAAACTGCAAGTGAAAGAAAGAAAAATATACTGCAAGTGAAAGAAAGGAAAATATACTGCAAGTGAAAGAAAGGAAAATATGCTACAAGTGAAAGAAAAATATACTGCAAGTGAAAGAAAGGAAAATATCCTGCAAGTGAAAAAAAGGAAAATATACTGCAAGTGAAAGAAAGAAAAATATACTGCAAGTGAAAGAAAGGAAAATAAACTGCAAGTGAAAGAAAGAAAAATATACTGCAAGTGAAAGAAAGGAAAATAAACTGCAAGTGAAAGAAAGAAAAATATACTGCAAGTGAAAGAAAGGAAAATATACTGCAAGTGAAAGAAAGAAAAATATACTACAAGTGAAAGAAAGAAAAATATACTGCAAGTGAAAGAAAGGAAAATGTACAGCAAGTGAAAGAAAGGAAAATATACTGCAAGTGAAAGAAAGAAAAATATACTACATGTGAAAAAAAGGAAAATATACTGCAAGTGAAAGAAAGGAAAATATACAGCAAGTGAAAAAAAGGAAAATATACTGCAAGTGAAAGAAAGGAAAATATACAGCAAGTGAAAGAAAGGAAAATATACTGCAAGTGAAAGAAAGAAAAATATACTGCAAGTGAAAGACAGGAAAATATACTGCAAGTGAAAGAAAGGAAAATATACTGCAAGTGAAAGAAATAAAAATATACTGCAAGTGAAAGAAAGGAAAATATACTGCAAGTGAAAGAAAGAAATTATACTGCAAGTGAAAGAAAGGAAAATATACTGCAAGTGAAAGAAAGAAAAATATACTGCAAGTGAAAAAAGAAAAATATACTGCAAGTGAAAGAAAGGAAAATATACAGCAAGTGAAAGAAAGGAAAATATACTGCAAGTGAAAGAAAGAAAAATATACTGCAAGTGAAAGAAAGGAAAATAAACTGCAAGTGAAAGAAAGAAAAATAAACTGCAAGTGAAAGAAAGAAAAATATACCGCAAGTGAAAGAAAGAAAAATATACTACAAGTGAAAAAAAGGAAAATATACAGCAAGTGAAAGAAAGAAAAATATACTGCAAGTGAAAGAAAGGAAAATATACAGCAAGTGAAAGAAAGGAAAATATACTGCAAGTGAAAGAAAGGAAAATATACTGCAATTGAAAGAAAGAAAAATATACTGCAAGTGAAAGAAAGGAAAATATACTGCAAGTGAAAGAAAGAAAAATATACTGCAAGTGAAAGAAAGGAAAATATACTGCAAGTGAAAGAAAGAAAAATATACTGCAAGTGAAAGAAAGGAAAATATACTGCAAGTGAAAGAAAGAAAAATATACTGCAAGGAAAGAAAGGAAAATATACTGCAAGTGAAAGAAACAAAATATACTGCAAGTGAAAGAAAGAAAAATATACTGCAAGTGAAAGAAAGAAAATATACTGCAAGTGAAAGAAAGGAAAATATACTGCAAGTGAAAGAAAGAAAAATATACTGCAAGTGAAAGAAAGGAAAATATACTGCAAGTGAAAGAAAGGAAAATAAACTGCAAGTGAAAGAAAGGAAAATATACAGCAAGTGAAAGAAAGGAAAATATACTGCAAGTGAAAGAAAGAAAAATATACTGCAAGTGAAAGAAAGGAAAATATACTGCAAGTGAAAGAAAGAAAAATATACTGCAAGTGAAAGAAAGGAAAATATACTGCAAGTGAAAGAAAGAAAAATATACTGCAAGTGAAAGAAAGGAAAATATACAGCAAGTGAAATAAAGGAAAATATACTGCAAGTGAAAAAAAGGAAAATATACTGCAAGTGAAAGAAAGGAAAATATACTGCAAGTGAAAGAAAGAAAAATATACTGCAAATGAAAGAAAGGAAAATATACTGCAAGTGAAAGAAAGAAAAATATACTGCAAGTGAAAGAAAGGAAAATATACTGCAAGTGAAAGAAAGGAAAATATACTGCAAGTGAAAGAAAGGAAAATATACTGCAAGTGAAAGAAAGAAAAATATACTGCAAGTGAAAGAAAGGAAAATATACTGCAAGTGAAAGAAAGGAAAATAAACTGCAAGTGAAAGAAAGGAAAATATACAGCAAGTGAAAGAAAGGAAAATATACTGCAAGTGAAAGAAAGAAAAATATACTGCAAGTGAAAGAAAGGAAAATATACTGCAAGTGAAAGAAAGAAAACTATACTGCAAGTGAAAGAAAGGAAAATATACTGCAAGTGAAAGAAAGAAAAATATACTGCAAGTGAAAGAAAGGAAAATAAACTGCAAGTGAAAGAAAGAAAAAATAAACCGCAAGTGAAAGAAAGAAAAATGTACTGCAAGTGAAAGAAAGAAAAATATACTGCAAGTGAAAAAAAGGAAAATATACTGCAAGTGAAAAAAAGGAAAATATACTGCAAGTGAAAGAAAGAAAAATATACTGCAAGTGAAAGAAAGGAAAATAAACTGCAAGTGAAAGAAAGAAAAATATACTGCAAGTGATAGAAAGGAAAATAAACTGCAAGTGAAAGAAAAATATATTGCAAGTGAAAGAAAGGAAAATATACTGCAAGTGAAAGAAAGAAATTATACTGCAAGTGAAAGAAAGGAAAATATACTGCAAGTGAAAGAAAAAAATATATACTGCAAGTGAAAAAAGAAAAATATACTGCAAGTGAAAGAAAGTAAAATATACAGCAAGTGAAAGAAAGGAAAATATACTGCAAGTGAAAGAAAGAAAAATATACTGCAAGTGAAAGAAAGGAAAATAAACTGCAAGTGATAGAAAGGAAAATAAACTGCAAGTCAAAGAAAAATATACTGCAAGTGAAAGAAAGGAAAATATACTGCAAGTGAAAGAAAGAAATTATACTGCAAGTGAAAGAAAGGAAAATATACTGCAAGTGAAAGAAAAAAATATATACTGCAAGTGAAAGAAAGTAAAATATACAGCAAGTGAAAGAAAGGAAAATATACTGCAAGTGAAAGAAAGAAAAATATACTGCAAGTGAAAGAAAGGAAAATAAACTGCAAGTGAAAGAAAGAAAAATAAACTGCAAGTGAAAGAAAGAAAAATATACTGCAAGTGAAAGAAAGAAAAATATACTACAAGTGAAAAAAGGGAAAATATACTGCAAGTGAAAGAAAGGAAAATATACTGCAAGTGAAAGAAAGAAAAATATACTGCAAGTGAAAGAAAGGAAAATATACTGCAAGTGAAAGAAAGGAAAATATACTGCAAGTGAAAAAAAGGAAAATATACTGCAAGTGAAAGAAAGAAAAATATACTGCAAGTGAAAGAAAGGAAAATATACTGCAAGTGAAAAAAAGAAAAATATACTGCAAGTGAAAGAAAGGAAAATATACTGCAAGTGAAAGAAAGAAAAATATACTGCAAGTGAAAGAAAGGAAAATATACTGCAAGTGAAAGAAAGAAAAATATACTGCAAGTGAAAAAAAGAAATTATACTGCAAGTGAAAGAAAGGAAAATATACTGCAAGTGAAAGAAAGAAAAATATACTGCAAGTGAAAAAAAAGAAAAATAAACTGCAAGTGAAAGAAAGAAAAATATACTGCAAGTGAAAGAAAGAAAAATATACAAGTGAAAAAAAGGAAAATATACTGCAAGTGAAAGAAAGGAAAATATACTGCAAGTGAAAGAAAGAAAAATATACTGCAAGTGAAAGAAAGGAAAATATACTGCAAGTGAAAGAAAGAAAAAATATACTGCAAGTGAAAGAAAGAAAAATATACTGCAAGTGAAAGAAAGGAAAATATACTGCAAGTGAAAAAAAGGAAAATATACTGCAAGTGAAAGAAAGGAAAATATACTGCAAGTGAAAAAAAGAAAAATATACTGCAAGTGAAAGAAAGGAAAATATACTGCAAGTGAAAGAAAGAAAAATATACTGCAAGTGAAAGAAAGGAAATATACAGCAAGTGAAAGAGAGGGAAATAAACTGCAAGTGAAAGAAAGAAAAATATGCAGCAAGTGAAAGAAAGGAAAATATACTGCAAGTGAAAGAAAGAAAAATATACTGCAAGTGAAAAAAAGGAAAATATACTGCAAGTGAAAGAAAGGAAAATATATTGCAAGTGAAAGAAAGGAAAATATACAGCAAGTGAAAGAAAGGAAAATATACTGCAAGTGAAAGAAAGGAAAATATACTGCATGTGAAAAAAAGGAAAATATACTGCAAGTGAAAGAAAGGAAAATATACTGCAAGTGAAAAAAAGGAAAATATACTGCAAGTGAAAGAAAGGAAAATATACTGCAAGTGAAAGAAAGGAAAATATACTGCAAGTGAAAGAAGATTAGAGAAGTGTGACCTTTGAGTCAAAATATCAAAGCAAGGAGCTGTAAGTGCAGGGGAGGGTTAGCATCCCACAAGTATGAAGTTATTTACTTCCCATTTTAAGTGTATATTTGAAATAAATCCTTATTTTTGTTTTGCTCAGTTTTGTTTGATTTTCTGTCTTCTGAACTGTCATTGGGATTTTTGTCATTTGACCATCATTAGTTTAGTATTTTGAGTGAAAATTTGTGTGTGTGTGTGTGTGCGTGTGCTGTGTGTGTGTGTGTGTGTGTGTGTGTGTGTGTGTGTGTGTGTGTGTATACACACACACAGACACACACACACACATATATATATATATATATATATATATATATATACATGGATGGAAGCATAGCTTCCACTGAAATGACAATTAATCGATTTTACAATGATCAAAAAACAAAAATTAACACTTTTTTTGCAGGGGAGGACAAGCCTCCCTGCACCCCCACACCCACTAAAAATTATATATACCAACTCCGAGATCACACTACAGTGCGAAAAATGACTCATTAAATTAGTTCAACTGGCTGTACCAGATGTCGACAAGCTTCTTTTTTCATAGAAAGTACTGCTGTCATATGCGTGTGTTTATGTGTGTGTGTGTGTGTGTGTGTGTGTGTGTGTGTGTGTGTGTGTGTGTGTGTGTGTGTGCGCGTGTGCGCGTGTAAGTTTTTTGCACCCATGTATGCATATGTGCTTTTGTGTTTTGTTTGTATGTATATACCTGTAGTTGTGCGCTTCCTTGTTTGTGTGTGTGTGTGTGTGTGTGTGTGTGTGTGTGTGTGTGTGTGTGTGTGTGTGTGTATATACACATAGCAGCATGTTCCCATGAGTGTGTCTGTGTATACATACTTTGTGTCTACACATCATACCTCTCAACTGCCCAGATTTTCACAGAATGGTCAGATTTTTCCCTCATATTTTTGGTCTATTTCTTATTAAAATTTGTAGATTTCTGGCAAATCACTGAGGAATGAAGTCACTAAATAATGACATACATTTGAGTTTCAAACTTCATAGCCTTCAGAAAATGCATTTTAACACATATCTTGTTATTTTAACAACTTTCTAAGTTTATAAGAGCAACATTTAAAATCTGTACCTGTTTGTGGGCCTTTGTGCCCCCATTATTTTAGGCTTTGGACAGATTGGTTGCACTAAGAAGATGAGGGGTATGCTACCCGTGTGCGTATATGTGTCTCTGTGTCCACACACACACAGCAGGTAAATACACACATAGTAAAAGGTTATTTGATTTCTGTGTATGTCTGCATGGGATCTCCTGTACTGTTTTAGGTAGAAGTAGTAAATACACACATAGTAAAAGGTTATTTGATTTCTGTGTATGTCTGCATGGGATCTCCTGTACTGTTTTAGGTAGAAGTAGTAAATACATACATAGTAAAAGGTTATTTGATTTCTGTGTATGTCTGCATGTGATCTCCTGTACTGTTTTAGGTAGAAGCATGACAGTCGTACTTTTGTTTACCTAAGTTGTGTCACAGGAGGTTATGACACTCTACCATCTCACAGAGCACATACCAACATATTATGCATTAATTTATTAACAAAACACATATCAACATTCTATGCATAATTTATGTTACCAGTACTGACTTCCATATTTAACAGTTATAACAAAAACAAAACAAAAAATACATACTCCCTCTCCTCTTGTAATGTGGCATTTCACTTCAGCATTCCTACCTGATGCTATAGTGGTACAGAAGATGAGGCAGTAATGTTTCAGGGTTAGGTGATACAAAGACTATTGTATCTTTATCAAGGTTTAATGTTGCCTGTGCCATGCCCCAAAGTTCTTTCAGTTTGGCCTTGACTGAAAACCACTAGTCCTCCGTGGCCAGCCACATTTCTTCTGTGGCTCAGTTTCTGAGAATAACAAGATGTAACTCTGTTTCTGGCATGTTCATT
>NC_056741.1:56344857-56387357 GCF_019279795.1 Protopterus annectens | reverse complement strand
TTCACATCAAAGCACCACCCAGTGAGCAGGGTAGTGTCTACATCAACTGCAAGGGCTACTCCTCCATCAACTGCCAGGTCGTGTGCAATGCCCAAGGCATAATAATGAATGTGTGTGCTGTTTGCCCTGGAAGCTATCACGATTCCCACATCTGGCATCTGATGCAGCTGTACCAGAGATTTGCCAATGGGGACATCCCTGACGGTCACCTAGTGGGGTATGCTGGATACACACTGGAGCCGCGGCTGATGACACCCATCAGAAATGCACACACACCCGAAAAAGAACTCCATAATGAGGCACATGCACAAACAAGAAACATTATTGAGCGTGTGTTTGGGATGCTCAAGTCATGGTTCCGGTGTCTGGACACATCTGGTGGAGCCTTGCAGTACTCACCAACTATATGTACCCAAATTGTCATGGTATGTGCCATGCTACACAATATGATCCTGCGAAAACAGCTGCAGCAGGAACAGCATGGGGCAGGGCCAAACAGCCCCCCACCATTGCCAAGGCCTGCACAGGCACAGCATGACTCAGAGGAGGAACAACCTGAGCCTGCCCCAGTAAGCAGAAGGAGGCATGCCCAGTATGCCCTGGCCTTGGCAAAGAGGCAATGCATGGCACATACACTGACTCAGTAGAAACCCTGGAAATGACACCTCTCTGACTCACATATACAATAAAAGGGATGCCTAACTTGACACAACCTGTTTTCAAACATGTATAGGGAGTGTACTATGTGCATCCGACATAGGCAGCCCTGCAGCACCACCTGAGGCATGATTGCCCTATTTTAAGCAATATAAAGCAGTGCTAAGCACATTTTACCACTATTTAGCATATTTAAGCACAATTGCGTGGAGCTGCGCACCGCACAAACTAGCGCAACGTTGGGCAATGCTGGGCAACGTTGGGCAATGTCGGGTAAAGTCAGGCAAAGTCGAGCAAAGCTGAGTAAACACGCTCACACCTGCTTTACTGTTCCTTAACTAGTCAGGTCTGCCCAGCAGGAAAATAAAAAGCAGTGTTAGGGCTCGAACTCAGGATACTGTGCACTATAGCCACAGTACTGAACCACTAAGCCATGACAGCATTTCACTGGCACAGACACAGCAGGGCAATTGTAGACTAACCCAAACACAAACAAATGCTGTATCATGCCCTCTGAACTTCCCCCCAGGCCTATGCAGACAGATAACAGCAGGCCAGGCAGTGTGATGTGGGTTGGGTAGGCTATGAAGTCACAAACTAATATACGTGAAATTGGAAGCTAAGTGCTGTAGTACAGTAGTATGTCTCAAACTAGTACGATAGTCAACAGTACAGACTGAAATGGAGTACCTGACATAGCAGTGCAGGCCTAGCAAATGTGTATAAGTGTCAAGTGAACCCCTCATCCTATGTACACCAACAATAACAATCAGATGTGCCCCCTGGGTAGAAATGTACAAATAATAGCTGTCCCCCCTGTATGTAGAAATGTTGATAAGTCTATGCAAAGTGACTCATGGAAGCCCTGCAGGCACAGCATGCTTCCTGTCGATGTACAACACAAAGGTGAGCCCTGAAGTAAAAAAACAACTTGATTTATCACACACATATAGTATCTATGTCCATACTGGGCATGCTCACACACTTAAATAAACGAAGCAAATGTCAGTCAACAACATACTGAAAGGTCATACTGGGCATGCTCACACACTTAGGCCATATCTGAGTACAGCAGTGGGCCACACATATCTGGCAGTTGCAGTTCTTACCCCAGAAACTTGTCACCATTCACCAATCCTGCCTTGCGCACACAGTTATATGAAAACAGACCCATATAATATATTGGACTCCTGTCATAATCAAACAATGTACTACAAGTACTTAAGTTGTTCAAAGAAAGTGAAAATTCAAAGAAGATCAATAAATCTCCGATAAGTATCATCAATAAACAATGAGCACTCCTAACATTATCCAATCCATGTTCTGGCAAAAATATTGTCAAAGAGTCCATAGAGAACCATGAAGCTTTCTTTCGCAATGTCATATATATCAATGTAAACACATATATGTTCTGAGTCAGTGCAAACTGTAAATGAATACATGTACATGACTGACACTGCCAACATCTTGTCAGACAGGTTCATACATATTTACCCTCCCTCTCACTGACAAAAGGGCCCATTATCATACCTGGAATTGTGAAAACCCAGAAATCACATATACAATGGTTAAACAGCACTTTCCAAACCTAAAAACATGGCGTCTATGGGATGACATGGTTTCCCTAGCTGTGTCATATGTGAACTCCAAAACAAACAGACCCTGCACCTGAACAGTCTGTTGAGACTCACCCTCTGTACAGGATATGAAACTGCTGAATGCGTTACAGCAACATTTGGCACACTCCACAAGTGTTGGTGCACAACAGACCATAGGAACTATTGTCTTATAAGCCTATTAAGCCTGATCTGCAGGCCCATGGAGTCCATCATGATGGAACTCATAAACAGAGCTATTGTGAGCCTATAAACACCCAACCCTACCAATTTCAGTTTGGTCAGGGGCAGATCATGGTTCCCAAACCTGCTAGACTGTTTTCAAGGCAGTCACCCAGGACATACGTCAATGAAATGAGCAACACACGTCCCACATAGACCTTGTAAAGCCCTTTTCCAACATCCCAGACACGTCATATCCACAAAATCAACAACCAGTGCATAAATATGTATGTCATCTGATGGATTGCCAACTGGGGCGCAGATAGATCCCACAAGGTAAGAACTGTGGTCTCCTGTTCAAGCTGGTAACAACTGCTGTCCCCCATGGCACAGTCCTGGGACCCCTCCTGTCTGGTGTATACTTTTCAGAAATACAGTCAAACACACGAGGGCTATGTTTAGCAAAGTTTGTGGATGACTGCAAAAGTGTTGTAATAATCGATGTTTGGGACAACAGAGACATCCTTAAAAAGGGTCTCAGTCAGACATATGTGGTGTAAAACTCATGGCCTTGAGCTACAGTCATACAAATATCACATAGATGCCAACACCCTAAATATGTAGGTTATAATAAGGAATCTATGGACACATGTGGATAGTCATCTCCACTTCCAGAAACATATTCACAAAGTGGTTAGAAAATCATGCTATGTGTTCCCACAAACTGCCAAAGTCTTTGCATGTAGGTCAAAGGAGGTTCCCTCTACTCATCAGTCATCAGACCCATCAGAGAGTACCACAACACACTTGTGATGAATTGGACTATGCACCCTCAGCAGCTGGAAAGACCACTGAAGTACCTCAACAAGAGGATTACTGGCCTCAAACAGTTGCTTCATGCAACCAGACTGAATTTAACTCAATCTGTACTCTGTTGCATACTGTCTACTCAGGAGATCTCTGCCCAACAGACAGGTCCATGTCCAATGCAGAATTGATGTACATGCACTATCTGAAGTAAACCCAAGCTCACTGTACCACATGCTCTAGGGATATCATCATCATAACATTAAATAGAACATGTTGGAGGGATACATTACTAACTCACATACTTCTCTTGCTTTGGAACAGGCTCCCCACCGACATTAAGCCGAGACCCTCACTGACACTCTTCCAGAGGTGCCTTGATGAGTGTATGTGAAACTGAACTGTCACACCATGGATCACTTCATCAGCTCTACTACACAGAGGCCTATGGAACTAACTCCATGGGTGGTGATAGCTGCACACTCTGGCCATACTAATATATGCCTTCAGGCAGATAGCCTATTACCTACCCATGTACCTCTATATATATATGTAGGGGGAACACAGTATAATAAGCCAAAGATGGATGGGCAGAGATGTGTGTAAGAGGGTGACCATGACAGGGAGCCATCCAGGACTGTTGCACCCAGCACACATCCCAATGGCACGAAAGACATGAGGTGCACATCTCTCCCACTGTACATAACAGCCACCAGTATCTGTAAGCACTACAGTGTATGTGGTCCATGTGCCTGCTGTACAACATGACTGTACAATGAAGTACACATCTACTATCTGTAGACATGTACCTGTCACATAGGTTCATAGGTATGTAGTAGACTATCTCCATGAAGGCATATATCAGCCTACGTAAGTTGTGCAGTTTTCACCACACCATTGGGCAGTCTCCCAAGGCCTATTTCCAATAGTTAGTAGCCTAAGTCCCTTTCTAGTGGGGCTGCTGATGTGATGCCTGGCATGAATTGTCTGTTTCCCATCCACTCATCAAGGTTTCAATTGAAGAGTGTCAGCAAGGGGTTCTGTCTGATGTACATTGGGACTCTGTTCCACAGTAAGGCAAGTGTCTGGGGTGGTACTCTATCCCACCAGCATGTTGTATTCATCGTTCTGATGAGGTTCATATCCCTGGAATGTGTAGGGTGACTCAATGTTGTTATGTGTAGATGGAGCATGTTCAACAGTTATGTGTTGGACATGGCTCTGTATGTTAGGCAGAGTGTGCCTCTGACTAGGCGGTACACAACGAAGAACAGATTTAGTTTTACCAGTTGTGTTGCATAACACAACTGCTTGAGGCCAGTAATCCTCTTGGTGAGGTACCTATGTGGTCTCTACAGCTGCTGGATATGCTAAGTCGAGTACATCCAAAATGGTGCACTGTACTCAATGATGAGTCTGATGATGTAAGAGTAGAGTGCCAACACTATCTCTTTGGATCCTGATGCAAACCCTTTGTTGATTAGGTGGGCCACATAGGATCTCCCAATCACTTTGGCAACATGGTTGTCAAAGGAAAGATGACTATGTACATGTGTCCCCAGATCCCTTATCACCTTGTCATTTTAAGGGTGTAACACCCATGTGGTAGTTTGTGGGTATTTTGTTTTCAACAAAGAGGATCACTATGCATTCCTCCACAGTGAGCTTGAGGCCATGATTCTGACACCACACATCTGTCTCATAGAGCCCCTTCTGGAGAATATGTCTGTCTTCCGGGGAATCTATTATGGCAAACACTTTACAGTTCCCAGCAAACTTAGTCAACCACAACTCTCCTGTGTTGGCATGTACATTTGAAAAGTCTATACCAAACAGGAGGGACCCCAGGACTGAACCCTGGAGGACACCAGTCATTACCGGTGTAGAGTCTGACATGTAGCCAGCAACTCGTAATGCGTGGGCTCTATCTGTGAGCCAGTTTGCAATCCATCTTGTGATGTATGGATTCATGGCCAGGTTGGTGAGTTCATCTATGATACCTGACTGGGGAATGGTGTCAAAGGCCTTAGCGAGGTATAGGTAGGCTGTGTGGAGCTCATTTCAATCATCTGTAGCCTGGGTAGCTGTCAAAGAAATCCTCCCAGTTCAGGAGGCATGGTCTGCATTTGACGAAGCCAAACTGGGTGTGCTCAACTGTGTGAAGGTTCCCAATCTCTGTATTGTTGACTTCCATTATGATTGGCTCCATTGCCTTGCAGAACACATGCATCAGGCTCATAGAGCATGAATGCCAGGGAGTTTTTGTGGCCCCACCCCTGTGGAGTGTGAAGAACGTTGCTGTGCAACATTCTATGGGCACATATCCTGTAGAGAGCAAGTAGAGAGAGGTGTAGGTATCCTTGATGAATATGGATACATCCCCACCCTATGTGCTATGATTCAGGTTCTGATGCTGGAAGGTATGGAATGAGTAGTATCCTGGTAGTGCTAATGTGCTGTCTGGAGCCTTGAACTAGGTTACCGATACTGCACAGATATCAATATTCTCCATAATGAGAAGTGCCTCGAGGGTGTGCATCTTGAGGCTGAGACTTCTGGCAATGAGTAGCATTTAGCTCACTTTGTGGTTATTTGTGCTGGTTATGGGGTTTGGTTTGTCCTGTGTGACCGGTGTTCCACACCTGACGTCAGCACCTCATTGGTCCCATCTGACCATAAGCTAATTACCCTACATATCCACATCCTGGACCCACACCCCATTAAGGAAGCCATGTTAAAAAATGTCTCCAAAGCCAACTTCATGCTTCTTAAGACAGAAGTGCTGAACTGCAGGACACCCATGCAGCTGGACAATACAGTTGCAACTATTGAATCCTTCACAATTGCACTTTATAAGCACTTACATGACTGCATGCATCATGCTATCCCAAACAGAACCAAGACGCTATCCTCCAAGAAAAGGAAGCCAATCTGGTGTTCCCCTGCCATAAACAAACTGCACAACAGAAGGAAAATACTGTTGCAAAAGAGGGTAAAATCCCATGAGGGGAAGAGCTCCATGGTCAACATCAGTAAGAAGCTGTGATCCATGATAAAATCCTCCAAAGCTAGTTATGAAAACAAAACCGATACTGATTCTAAAGACAACCACAAAGCATTCTATAGCTATGTCAAGAATCTCAATGGCAACACTCAGATCTTCTCTGAGTTACAGCACAATGGCACTAAATATACAGACCTGACTGATATTGCCAACATCCTGGCAGATAGGATCAGTGCTACCTTTACCCCCCTCTCACCCATGAAACAGCACATCTCTATAACGGAAGACTGCAAAGTTGCTGTCATCATGGCTGCACAAGTAAAAGACACTCTCCAAAGCTAGGAACACAGCATCCATAGGACCAGATAAAATCCCAGGCTGTGTTCTACATAAACTACAGAACGAACAGGCACCACACCTATGTACCATGTTCAGTCATAGCCTCACCTCAGGCTTTGTGCCTGCTGAATGGCACACAGCAACGGTTATCCCACTACACAAGGGGGGATCCACCATGGACCCCAGGAACTAGCGCCCCATTAGCCTGATGAGCCTGCTCTGCAAGGCCATGGAATGTATCATCATATAACTTATAAAAAAAGACATTGGTAATCCCCAAACTCTGGACAACAACCATGTTGGGTTTGTAAAAGGCAGATCATGTCTCCTAAACCTGATAGACATAATTGAAGCAGTCACCAGAACCGTAGGCAAGGGTAAGGTGGTTCACACAGCCTATGTAGATCTTGCCACGGCTTTCAACACCATCCCCCATTCTGGAATTATAGATAAACCCACTAAACTAGGTATAAATCGCTATGTCACAAGATGGGTTGCCAACTGGATAACTGATAGAACACACACTGTGAAAGTAGCAGACTCCAAGTACGACTTTGGACCAGAGACAAGTGCAGTACCACAGGGTTCATTCCTGGGTCCTGTCCTGTCTGGTATCTACTTCCCTGAAGTAAACTTTAACATGGACGGTCTGTGGCTAATGAAGTTTCCAGATGACTGCAAACTAGGAGCCATAATCGAAACTACTGAAGATGTGGACATCCTACAAAAGGGCCTCACTGAGACAAATGCCTGGTGTCAAAGCCATGGCCTCAAGCTCAATGCCAAAATGTGCATTGTTATCCCCTTTGGTAAAAACTCTGTAGCCATGAACTACAACATAGGCAGTAGTATACTTAACACTGAAAGTGTAATAAGAGACCTTGGGTCACAGGTGGACAGTGGACACACCTGTGATAATCACATCCCCGCAGTAGTCAGGAAATCCTTCTACGTGGCACACCTCATCACAAAAGTGTCTCATGCAGAATAGAAGAGGACATTGTTCCCCTCTACTCATCACTCACTAGATCCATAATAGAGTACAACACCCCTTTTGCTATGTACCTCACAAGACATCTACAACAACTGGAAAGCCTGCAGAAATACCTCACAAATAGCATTAGCAGCCTGAAATACATGCCATGCATACACCATCTCAAAATGCTCCAGCTGTACTCTTTCGCATATCGCCTACTCAGAGGTGATCTCTGCCTAACATACAAAGCTATGTCAAATACAGAGCTGTTGGACATGCTCCACGTAAAACACTCACAATCCTTCTGATCTTCGGCCCCAAAACCCAGAGTGAAATACAAAAGGAAGTGGTGTATCCATTTACCTTATGGTTACCCACACCTTCAGGTTAGTGGCACAGCATGAGGCCTTGGAGACCATGCAAGTGCAACTAACATTGGGCAAAGCTGCTTATCAGATTGTAGCCTGCTACAGATTACCTACCTTGTCTCAGGAACCTCACTCAGTATTCCTGAGAACAGTGGAAAATATAAAGGTCCTACCAAACACCATTATATGAGGAGATTACAACTACCAAAACACTGACTGGGAGAATTACTCGTGTACAACGTCCTTTGCCCTATGCTTCCTAGAGTTTAAAAACACAAACGCTCTGGAACAGCTGGTAACCATGTCCACTAGAGGTGACAACATACTGGACCTGATCATCACCAACATGGGGTACCAGTGTTCCACAACAGAGAAAAACCCCTCGCTGGCAATATCAGATCATAAAGTAATCACACTGGACATCCACATCACGCCCCCCCCCCACAGTCGTTTCTAAAGCAAACAGCACACTTCTCAAGACCAAAGTGGAATGTTCAAAAGCACCCTTGCTATAGGGTAATGCTATACAATCTGCAGAATCATTTACAAGTGCATCCTATGAGCATCTACAGGGATGCATGGAATGAGACATCACAAATAAAACCAAGATGCACTCCTCCAAAAATAGGAAACTAATCTGGTGGTTGTTGCACATAAATAAGCTAGACAACAGAAGGAGGAAATGAACACATGATAGAGCAAACTTCACTAAAGGAAAGGCATCACTGATCATTATCAGGAAGAAACAATGATCGCTAATAAAATAATCCAAGGCCAGTTTCTAAAGACAAAATGCCAAGGAATGTAAGAATAACAACCACAAAGCCTTCGTTAGCTATACCAAACATTTAGGTGGCAACTCTCAAATATGCTGTCAGCTACTGCAAAATGGCAAAAAATACACTGAACCAACTTACATTGCCCACATCCTGGGGGACAAGTTCAGTGCAAACTCCCCCCCCATCACCCCCAAAAATGCCTGTGTCCATCCCAGAAGAATGCAGAGCACCAGACTTCATGGACATGCAGGTAAAAACAGCCCTCTCCAAAGCTAAGAACACAGCATCAATGGGACTGGATGGTGTCGCAGGCTGCGACTTACACCTGCCCCAAAAGGAACTACACCCTGACCTACATTCACTGTCCAGACTCAACCTTACCACAGGCTATGTACCCAAAGAATGGCATACAGCAACAGTCATCCAGCTCCACAAAGGGGGTGCCACAACAGAACCAGGAAACCATTGCCCTATAGGCCTACTCAGCCTGGTCTGCAAAGCTATGGAGGAAATTATCATGGAACCCATAAACAGAGACATTGGGGACCTCCAGACACTGGACTCTACCCAACTTGGCTTTGTTAAAGGTAGATCCTGGCTCCTAAACCTAGTTGACTTATTTGAAACAGTTAACAAGGACATAGATGGAGGTGAAAGTAGTCCACACAGCCCACCTGGACCTCACTAAGGCCTTTCGACACCATTCCCCACTCTGGCATCATGGACAAGCTTACCAGCTTGAACATTAACAGCTATGTCACAGGATGGGTGGCTAACTGGCCCACAGATCAAACACACATGTTCAGAGTTGCAGGTGCCATGTCTGACTCTAAACCAGTCACAAATGGCATCCCACAGGTATTGGTCCTTGGACCCCACCTGTTCAGTAGATACTGCTCAGAGGTACAGGCAAGCACGGGAGGAGTATGGCTGAACAAGTTTGCAGATGACTGCTAACTTTGGTCCATAATCGACTCCACAGCTGACACAGGCATCCCACAGAAGGGTCTTACAGAGACAGATACCTGGTGTCAAAACAATGCCCTCAAGCAGAATGCCAAAGAATGCATAGTCATCCCCTTTGGATTAAACAAAGTGCACACAAATTACCACATAGGTGGTAATCCAGTATGTACGGAGAATGTAATTATGGCCATGGGGACCCAGGTAGATAGTAAACTCTCCTTTGATGATCACATTGCCAAAGTGTTTACAAATTCCTTCTATGTAGCTCACCTAATGTCACCTAATGTAACCCACTTTGTCTAGTCTAATGATGTCACCATCCTACAAATATACCTGTGGAAAGGAAAATTCTCAGTAATGTGTGTAGCGCGTCGTGTAAATGTGTACTGCTCTAGTATCATTAAGTAGTTAGGTAGGGGTTTGAATCCTGCACTTGACAACTGTATGAGCGTGTGTGTGTGTATCTCCTTGTAGAGAAGCAACCTTTTTGGAGACAAGTACAACACCTTAAAAGTGGTATGCTTATCTTTGTCAAGTCTGATGATGTCACCATCCTACAAATATACCTGTGGAAAGAAGCACTCCCAGTAATGTGTATAGTGCGTCGTGTAAATGCGTACTGCTCCAGTATCATTAAGTAGATAGGTAGGGGTTTGAATCCTGCACTTGACAACTGTGTGCGTGTATCTCCTTGTAGAAGAGCAATGTTTTTGGAGACAACTACAACACCTTAAAAGTGGTATACTTATCTTTGTCAAGTCTGATGATGTCACCATCCTACAAATTTACCTGTGGAAAAGAAAACTCCCAGTAATGTGTATAGCTTGTTGTAGTAATGAAAGACTTCCACAGTTAAAGACGACTGACCCAAAAATGTAATGAAACTGCCTTTAATGGACGTAACAAGGATGAAAAACCAAACAGCAGTCAAAATTTAATCAAGCGCTTTCGCCTGGTTAGTACCAGGCTTTATCAAGATGTATA
This sequence comes from Protopterus annectens, assembly GCF_019279795.1. Lineage (NCBI taxonomy): Eukaryota > Metazoa > Chordata > Ceratodontiformes > Protopteridae > Protopterus > Protopterus annectens. Next base: position 56,376,699 of record NC_056741.1, on the reverse strand, counting down.
CTAAAAAAACACAATGCTTTATATAGTCATTTACTGGTCACATGACCTATAATTAATTAGAACTAGAGATTCAATTAATTATGTTCTTAAAGATATCTTGACATGTTATTTATATAAACCTTAAAACCTTGTGTTAAAAAACATTATTTATAAACCAATACTTATAACACATATAATGTTTAAAAACCTACCTATGCATAAAATTAAAAAATATATATTCACGTACTAGTCAAATGTTGTTAAAAAATTCTTGTAATTTTATACTCAAGTAAAACATCTTAAAAATGAATATATTCCAGCTGAAATATGCTGAACACCCGCACCTGACGTGCAGTGCACATACAAAATTAATAGAATCTGTAACAGTCAAAATCTGTTAATAAATACATGTACAAAATATGCACTGCAGTGAAATATAATATTATTCAGTGTATGTGTGATAAAAACATTGTTGTTATAATCTAGCCCTCCTCATTTTTAGTACACTACTAATACTAACGTTGTCATTAAGCCCTGGGGGTCTTGTGGCATTTAACTTCAATTGCCACAACAATTCTTTATATTCCAGCGATGTTTCCCAATCGCCCCCTCTTGGGTTCTGTTTTACCTCTTCTAAAACAATAAATTTCAACTGCATATTGGGACATTTCAAAGAATGCTTGTAAAAGGCATTTGTGTCTTACTCCTTTGAGACCTCATACAGATGTTCGTAAATTCTTTTCCTCAAAGATCTCTCAGTCTTACCAATGTAAAAACTGAGACATTGAGTACATGTTCCGAGGTACACTACGCCTTTAGTCCCACAGTTGTAATATCCCATTGATTTAAATCTATATTTTCTGGAAGCAATGTGCAAGCTGCTGTCATTAATAATGTATGAACATTGCTTGCATGCCCCACATTTGTGTGTACCTAATCTAGGGCTAGATTGTGTGTGACTTATATAAAACTGCCTCTCAAATAACCCCTTAAGGTTAACATTTCTCCTGTTCACAAATTTAGGTTTGTCGGATACTAGTTTGTTTATATCTTCCTGCAATGTTAGCACTGGCCAGTACCTTGACACTATCTTTTCCACTTGTAAAGAGTCTTTAGTGAAAGTATGAATAAACACATTATGTGTGTCAAATTGAACCTCTTGTTCTACATGTCTGTCCGTCTCTACACCTATACCCAATAGAGGGAAATATTTATTTTTCCTGTTGATTATACCCTCCTGCGCTAGATTATTAACCAGATGAACTGGATAACACCTTTCCAAAAATAAATTTTTTAGAAAATACACTTCTTCCATAAATAGTTCTTCTGTGCTGCACATCCTGGATGCCCTAATGAACTGCCCCTTTAATATACCTTTTTTCTGATGAAAGGGGTGCCCACTGTCAAAATGGAGGTAGGAGTTCAAAAAAGTTTCATTACTTTTTTGGGTCGGTCGTCTTTAACTGTGGAAGTCTTTCATTACTTGTATAGCTTGTTGTGTAAATGCGTACTGCTCTAGTATCATAAAGTAGTTAGGTAGGGGTTTGAATCCTGCACTTGGTGAGTGTGCATGTGTGCTCTATGTGTGTGACACAGATGGTCACTGTGTTGTGGGTTTTGCTTTTACTACTATATGACATATCACAATGACAATAGTTTGTGCATTGCACGTCAGGCAGCTGTGTGGCAAATACATATACGTACATATGACCTCAATTATTTCCTAGGTGGGAACCCTGCTTTCTCCATGAACACATCTGTTATCTTTGCCAGAGTGTGCTGCCGCTTTCCAGACCTTAGGTCACATCTGTATGCTTGTGACAAGCCTAGCCACTGCAGTGATCCCTGGCCTACGTCATCCGCTTCACATACACTCATTACAGTTTCTATTGAATAGTGTAAGTGAGGATTTATGCCTGAGGTATATTTCAGACCAGTTAAAATTCAACAAAGTCTGTGAATGATGGCTATTCATTATAGGTGTACAAAAACCTTTGTGGATATGCATACAGACCCCTTATTGCTTATGTGATTCACAGAGGGATTTCAAAATACCTTTGGAAATGTGATTACCAAAGGAGAGATGATGTAACACTTGGCTGTATGTACACATTGGTACCTGTCAACATGTTGGGGGCTACTACCTATGTGGTACTGTGGGAATACTATGTTTGTAAAGGTGGATGACTATGCTTTAGTTGGCTTTTTGCTTTACAGCATGGGTTTGACAACAGGTATCTGTCTGTATGATACCCTTGTGGAGGATGTGTGTGTCATCTGGAGAATGCATTATAGGCCACAGTATGCATTCCCAGATGTGGACGGACATATCTCTACTGTGTTTGCTTGTACCTAAATGAGCTATATGCCAATCAGGAGTGGTCCCAGGAATGGGTGCAGGTGAACACCACTGGTTACTTGCATAACTAGTTCCTGAAGGATACAAATGTTACTGTGTGTCCTACATCTGTGTGTCAGTTGTCAAGACATCATCTAACGATTGTTTATTGTCAGGCTGTTGAGGTTATGTATACTACCAGAATGCAAACCAATGACAGATAGTAACAGTATCACCCACAGCACAGTGTCAAACCATGTCATACACACATGTGTACCCAAGTTCCAAAATGTGTGTAGTACAATGCATACTGGCCACCAATAGAAACTATGGAGTGTTAACACTGTGTAATACAGGGCATGTCACCCTGCCCATGTGTCCACTATGCACGTACATGCAGACAGTGCACTTCCACCATGTTCACAAATGTACACCTGCAAACCTGTGCTGCACAAATCCCACACGTACTTTCCACTCTCTAACACATGCTGCCAATACTACACACATCAGCCAAGTGGTGTGTGGGCGGACAATACACTATTAGGATTAACACTGGTGTAAACAAAATACTACATTGACAATCATAGCTTTAATGCATCATGCCTGCACAGCTACACCTTCAAGGATATAATTATACTTTACTGCTGACAGCATGCTAACATTTCTATACTACTATAAAGTCACCCTGCGCATCAGCATCATGTTAGCTTGTTCCTGCATCAATGTTACAGATGACAGGAGGTGGCACAAATTTCATCATATGCACAGGGTGTGTTGTTGGTTTGCCAGAGGCCTACATTGAGCCATACAATCAACATGTGTGTGTGTGTGTGTGTGTGTGTGTGTGTGTGTGTGTGTGTGTGTGTGTGTGTGTGTGTGTGTGTGTGTGTGTGTGTGAGTGAGGGCCAAGAGTACTGGTATGGGCCAGTGTTGATGTAATGTGTGCAGGTATGTGTTAGCCCTAGGTGTCTGGTTTATGTGTGTGTGTGATCCAAAACAGAAAAAAGCCATCACCAGAGAAGATCTGAAGATATAAATTTATTCAACTGAAACTAGACCGGTTTCAGCATAATGCTTTCTTCAGTAGTTTATTCCATGTGCATAAAACATCACCTGCTTAAATAGCTTCCAAAATTAAAGAAAATAATGACATCACTTCCTGTAATTAACAAAAAACAAAATTGGTTAATAAAACAATAATATGGAAAAAAACAAAACAGTATGTTAACATAAAAAATGGAAAAGTGGTATAAATCAATTCTTGATATTTCAGTTATGTTCATAAATACAAATAAATTGCAAATATTGTAGTCATATATGAATGGCTGTACTAAAGAACATAATGATTGAAAAAGAATATTATCATAATATAGTAGAAATGTCATTCAAAAGAGATGATGTCTCCAAAACAAATGAATGAGAATTATGTTTAATCAATTAAGGATGCTAAATAAGGGCATGAATCATAATTTGTCATTCAATCCCGGAGGGAAAAGACCACCAAGTTTAATGATCCATCTTTTCTCTTTCTTATTTAAAATATCATGCCACCCTGTTTTGAATAATCGGTTTCCAGTAATATGATCAATAATAGTGAAGGAAAATTTTGCAGTGGAATGCTTGATTGTGTGTCTATATAATGCGTTAGTTATCCTGTGATTTCTGATGTCCCCTAGATGTTCTGAAATCCTTGTGCGGAACTGCCTTGAAGTTTGTCCAACATAAAAGGCCTGACAAGTACATGTAGCAAGATAGATTATCCAATCAGAGCTGCAGTTACCAAAAAATTCAATGTTATAAATGTGACCAGTATTTTTACTGGTGAAACTGTTGGATTTGAAAATATAACCACAGAAACTGCAATGACCACAGGGAAATATGCCTATAAGTTTGTCCCCTGGTAAGAGTCCTCTGACAGAGAGTGTCATCCTTGGAACTTGCTTTTTTGTAATGTGAGAAGTGAGACCCAAGTGTTTTACCCTTCCTATATGAAAAATAGCACCGTTCTCCAAGGTAACCTTCTAAAAGGGGATGTGAGTTGAGTATGTTCCAATGATTGTTAATAATATTTATCATGTTTCTACTGTTCCTACCATAGGTTGTAATGAATCTACATGTATCAGCACTTGTCTCTTTCCGTCTCATTTGGTACTACAGGAGGGAGTCCCTGGGTTTATTACTGCTCCAGTTGGCCGCAGAACTAATAATCTCTTGAGGGTATCCCCTGGACAGAAATCTGTTAGTTAAGTCATCTTGATGTGTATTGAGATCCTCCTCAGAAGAACATATTCTTTTAATATGGAGAAACTGGGATTTTGGTATGTTTTTAATAATATGTTTGGGATGTAGACTGTCCGCATGTAAAAGAGTGTTATATTGCGGGAATTTTCTGTGAACAGAAGTTTTAAGTGTATTGTCCAGTTCTCTTGATAAATGGACATCCAGAAAATGTATTTCCTTCTTATGATATTCCACAGTAAATTTGATGCCCCAAATATTCCCATTTAGATGCTCAATAAATTCCTGAAGATAGTCGTCACCTCCTTTCCGTACTAGCCAGCAGTCATCCAGGTATCTTCTCCATATGTCAATCTCTGATAAATATATGTTATGCATTGGATCATAAATGATCTGTTCTTCAATATAGCCCATAAAAAGATCCGCGTAAATGGGTGCGAAAGAGGCACCCATAGCCATGCCCTGAAGTTGCCAATAGCAATCTTGTTGGAAGTAGAACACATTTTTGGTGAGAACGTGCTCAGCCAAGCATACCAGTAGTGTATTCAATCCTGGTGAATACATGTTGGATTTATTTAACCAAAACTCCAGAACCATTAGGCCTGCCCAATGTGGGATACTGGTATATAAAGATTTTACATCCAGCGTGCACATAAACCATTCAGGTTCCAATTGAGATTCCGATACAATCTGCAGGAATTCCGTGGTATCCTGAATTCTGGCTCGAATAAGTGGTAGTAGTGGTTTAAGTTTTTCCGTAAGAAAAATAGATAATGGTTCAGTTAGTGACCCAATTCCAGATACTATTGGTCTACCTGGTGGTTTATGGACAGATTTGTGAATTTTAGGTAATAAATAGAGGTATTGCTTGGCAGGATCTTTGACTATCAAGTGTTTTTTGGTTTTATCTGAAATGATACCTGCTTCTACTGCTTGCTCCAGGAAGTCATGAATTTCCTGTTGAAAACTGGGTGTGGGGTCAATATCCATTTTCATGTAATGATGATGGTTAGATAATTGTCTGTAACCTTCATCCCGATAACAATCGGTATCCATGACGACCACCGCACCCCCTTTATCAGCAGGAATGATGATAATATCAGTATTGTTTTTAAGTTGTGTTAAGGCTAGTTGCTCTTTCTTGGATAGATTGTGCCTCATACTGTCCTCTGAACCTAAATGGAAGTGTATATCCTTAATTACGGCCTGCTGAAAAACAGCAACATGTTTATCCATAGGAGGATTGAATGTAGATTTGCGAAATCTGAAATCAGATGATCTTTGAGTGTCATCAGACTTGTTCTGTTGTTTGAAAAACAATTTGAGATTAATTTTTCTACAAAACTCTATGGTATCAGACACTAATGAGCTTTCATCAATGAAGAATCCGGGGATAAAACCAAGGCCTTTATTAAGTAAAGAATATTGGTCATCAGATAAAACATGTTTGGAGATATTTAACACATTGGTACATGGTTCACCTATTTCACTATTGACATGAATAGCTCTTCTAGACTTGTTACCCCTATGTTTCCTTCCTGCCCGATGTTTCCTGCCCCTAAAGGGACATCAGTTATTCTTCCTCTTTTAGCATGTGGTGATTCCCCAGTGTTCAGTATTTCTGTGTCTGTAGTGGAGGATTTGTCACCTGAAGTGGTGTTACTATGTCCTGTCTTTTTCAAGATGGACCTTGGCCTCTTTTTACGTACAAAAGAAGCATTCCTAGTACCCTGAGCGAACCTGACTCCCCTGTGTGACTCAAATTGTCTGCCCCTCTCATAATCCTCCTTATCTCGGGCAAATTTGTGAAGTTTTTTACTTTTAAGGTTGGTTTCCAAAACGGATATTTCTTTTGATAATTTGCTAAGACAATTTGGGAAGTTTGTATTTTCCTCAAACTGTTTGAGGTTGTTGCAAGTTTTTTCCACCTCCAGAGTATTGGCATGTACCGTTCTCTCATAGAATGATGCCAATATATTGACTCTGGCCATAGCAGCCTCCTGTTGTGTCATTTGCCAATCCTGAAGCAGAACATCATCTGGTGTACCAACCAGTGGTTGTATTTTGCATCTTAATCCCCTAGGGGATATTTTTTGCACCTGATATGCTTTGAACAATTTGTGGTGCCAGATGTTTGTTCTAAGCATTTTAATTTGTTTACCTAACTTCTGAAATAAATGTTCGCAACCGTCAACTGGATCATTTGTTACCAAATTATTAATTTCAGTTGAACCAGTACCAATTCCAAATATCTTAAGATCATCCTTATCAGGGCATAAGCCAGATAGTAATTTCTAACAATCCATGACCATAAGTTGCGTCAGCTAAAAGGAGAGAAACAGTACTGCTGTGCCAAGCAGAGTAAGAAATTGTCAGAGCAAATTAATCAAAATATTATGAATATTTCAATCAAAGAGATCTATATAAACCAATGATAATTTGGATCACAGGGGAGTCAAGGTCCTGGGCAATCTAATAAAAATAGTATATGATCAGATAAGTATATCCTGATCAAAAAAAGGAATGCTATCTATAGAAAAGGTGGTCTGGACTATATAGGTTATTGTTCATACAGTTAAGTAGAATAGACAAAGCACTGTGGAGAACCCAATATAATAAGTGTAGAGTACTTGGCAAAAAAGGGGAAATTTTTATGATCGATTCAGATAGTGGATAGGAAATCAATCCATCACAGATGCCATAGTAATAATATTTAGTGTATCATCAGTCTATTCAATCAGATCACGGGGACCCAAACAAGTGTAAAATATCTAAACAGTTGCTAGAATCTAGCTCCTATATTGTATGGTTTAATATTCAAAAAATAACCAAAAAAGTTTTTTTCTAATAATTAGTCAGTCTCAATGTTGAAAAGGCAAGAAACTGAAGGAAAATAAGTTGTAGATTCCTTTCAAAATGTATGTGTAATATGAAGTATTACATCCTTGGTCTATCCAACTGGAGAATCAAGGTGTTTCAAGAAATGTATGCAAACCAATCCTGAAATATTCAGCTAAATGTCCAAAAGATAATCACATAAGTTATAGTTCAACCAATATTATAAATGCATAAACATATATGTTCCTGATACCCAATGGGTTTGATCAATCAGATTGTATGTTAATCTAAAAAAGAAAAGTTAAACATGTCCAGATGCCATCTAATATGCATGAATCAATAGGGTAATTCTAATATAAAAATCATAAAGTATAAATGGTATTAAAACCTGTAAAACATAGCTAAAGCATACATTATCAATACTATTTTAGAGAACTATCCAAGGCTAGAATAGTCAAATAGAAGGAAAAAAACAAACTAGGATTTCTTCCCAAACATGAACTATCAGGTCATAACTGTTGGACTAATTCCTATAAAGGATGGGATAATACACATGTTGGATGTTCATTTAGTTACAAAAAATATATAGCTGATACACGTGGATATGCATGAATACTGAATTGTAAATATGAGTAAGAACAATGAATTGCATAGGAATATCAAAAACATCAAACATGAATTCCTTACTCAACATCAGTGCAGTATAATCAAATTGTTAAGGCGTATCCCCAAAAATAAAGGAGAGATACACCAGATTGCTATAACCACAGTATATATATTCATATATCTAGCACAAGTGACCGTTAATAATAATTCAATGATCCCATAGTTACCAGCACAAAGCTATGTGCAGGTAGTCAAACAGTGTCATTCACAATATGTATTTCAAGGCCATATCAGTCCCATCCATTGGTCATGATCTTCCAAGTATAGGTGTTGTAAAGTCTATGACAAAAATAAGCGTATTGTAGCCTGTAATTATCGAAAAAATAAAAGGTAGTATCTAAAAACAAATGCCAATAATCCAAAACGAAGTAGAAGCCAATGGCAGCTGAAACTAGGGCCAACACGCCAATCCTTCAAATACTATCTACATCAAGTGGTCTAAAAAAACAGAAAAACAGTACCTGATAGATTATATAAACTGTCCAGATTGAACATAATCCAAGGGCTGCCACCAAGAAACACTATCGCGCTTTCTGCACTAATTGTCAAAAAAAAGAGAAACAGTACCTGATAGATGAATTAAATGTCCAAATAGAACATAATCCAATGGCCGCCTCAAAGAAACGCTATCACACCAACCCTAGATGTGCTGTAACCAGTTGGTTGTCATGTAAATGAACACCAATTGTTGAATTAGGAAATGAAGGCATATAATATATCCAAAACTCCGTTTCCCACAGTTCCGATCATAAAAAAATCTGGAAGTCCTGGTATGGAAATGTAACGGTTAACTGGCATCCACGTGCAATAGAATTTGAACACAAGTATATCCAGAAACCGATGAACAAAAACAAGTCCTCTAATCCACAAACGATAATTTTTCCATAAAGGTGGTTAGAAACACCAAAAGTAAACCAGTAGTGGAAGATATAAAGCCATAAGAAGCGCCAGCGTCTAGTGAAGAACCTTCCACATTAGACACAGAAAAAATGGCGACGCAATCCAAGATCTTCAAGACGCCAACAGCCAGCAAAAAAGGAAAACATTGTATGTTGAAGAGCAGCAGCTAGCAAGTACGGCAGGTGCCAGGCAAGCAGGCTAGGTTGATCCAAAACAGAAAAAAGCCAGCACCAGAGAAGATCTGAGGATATAAATATATTCAACTGAAACTAGACCGGTTTCAGCATAATGCTTTCTTCAGTAGTTTATTCCATGTGCATAAAACATCACCTGCTTAAATAGCTTCCAAAATTAAAGAAAAGAATGACATCACTTCCTGTAATTAACAAAAAAACAAAATTGGTTACTAAAACAATAATATGGAAAAAAACAAAACAGTATGTTAACATAAAAAATGGAAAAGTGGTATAAATCAATTCTTGATATTTCAGTTATGTTCATAAATACAAATAAATTGCAAATATTGTAGTCATATATGAATGACTGTACTAAAGAACATAATGATTGAAAAAGAATATTACCATAATATAGTAGAAATGTCATTCAAAAGAGATGATGTGTATGTATGTCTGCATGCACACAGTTCCACCATGTGGCTGCCATATATGGGGATTTGTGGGACAGCCACAGACTGTACCTGCCAGGCTTTACAGATCACCATCTCTGGCCACGGATACAGTACCTATGCCTGGCAGGGGTGCTACTGACAGTATCAGGTACTAAGCCAGACTGGGTTCTATCCTCAGAGGTAGACATATGTACACTGGACCCAGGTCCCTCCTGGGACTGTCCAGAGCCACATGCACATGGTCTTCTAGGACGGTCTATGGACAGCCCAGCACCAACATTGCTGGTACTGGCACTATGGGAGCGGCTGTGACTTGAGGGATGTCCGCGGTGACTGGCAGCTGCTGATGTTGCTGGCATACATCCACGTCGACGTCTCAACCGACCCACACTGTCCTGATACATGGACATGACATTGTGGAGGACATCTAATGTCTCACCCCAACGTCTATCAGTGACCTAAGTGTAATTATGGATGGCACCTGCTGGGTCAAGGATACTGTCATTTAAAGCAGTGTTATGTGCCCTCTGTGGCCTTAGTCCCTGTCTGGTGTACCGTTCCATATGTGCCTATGCCTCCATGACAGCCTGGAACATGCGTGAGGTTGTAAGTCCTGTGGCATGTCTGCCAGGGGCATGATGACCAGCAGTGCTCTGACGAGAACCCCTGGACATCTGCCTATGTGGTACCGTTCCAGACCTCTGGGTATGTTTGCTGTGTCTGGATGCATGTGCCATAGATACCACACTGTTCTGGCCATTGCCGACTGTGCACTGTCCCTCAGCTAAGGGCATTGGTGATGATGGATGTATTGGCACTATGACTGTGTGAATGGATGGGGTGGACACCTGTGTACTGTCTATTGGTGGCCCCTGGCAAACATGCCTGTGCCTCAACACACCTATCCTCATTATCATTATTTGTGTCAGTGACATCAGGTTCTCTGCTGCAGTGAACCAGCCCAACCTCAGCACCTGTGAGAGGAAGACAGGAAACACACTTTATGACCTGTACATGATGTCAGAACACATGCACACATGCACACAAATACACTCCTCACTAAAGCAGAGACATACACACACACACACATCACCAGCAATCCAGAACATACTCAGCAATGGTTGATGGTGGGGTAGAGTATCACAAGACAAACAGTCATATCACAGGTGTCAGCATGCAGGACGTGTGTTGCTCAAGAGCATGCAGTGCGAGTGTAGACAGTCCTTGCTAATAACAGTATACATGGCTTTGATGCATGTGTGTTGTTGTGCAGTAATTGGCCTCACCCTTGAACGCAATGTGTACATGGACACAACATTGCTGTGCAAGTATTACAAACTCTTCAATGTGCTGTGCACCATCACTCACAGGTATACATACCATGGCTGGATGTTTATCTGTGTGTCACATAGATATCTGTTACTGATTAGAGCATCTGTGTCTTTAGCAGATAATTGTGGACACAGTTTTAGCTCATGCATGCTATGTATATACACAGGATGAGTGGTGCATGTATACCTGATGGAATACCATTGCTCAACATAGCCATTGTACAGTAGTTATGGTGAGTGTAGAACATATTGTGGACATGCCAGTGCCAGCCATGACATGGCATGCTACAACACAACTGCAACATTAAACATTACACATACCCAATGTGTGTCATGTGACCTATACACTCAATAGCATTACAAGACATATATGTGTCACTTTGTGCAAATGGTGATTGCATTGCATATTGTGTATAGGTGCATATGTTTGCACACACACAACATTGAGGAGTATAGCAATTAATGCTATGTGTAGTAATATGGTTACTGTAACTGGATGGGGTGTAGTACCATGAGCCATCATCATGCAGCACCATGTAGTCACTCAAGGCTACTAATGTGTGCCAGACCGGCACTTATCATGCTGTACCTGAACTGCAGTACCATGGCTGCATTCACCATTTCACAGCCAGTTGTTACATGGGTTTGTAAGCTGCCCAATAGGGAGCATTGCCTAACATGAATGTGTTGTGTGTTGAAGAGTGTCGCACTGCCCCATGATAGGCCTCTACCCCTCAGGTATATTATGTGTACTGTGTGGATGACATTTGGGATACTGGAGTGTGACCTTACAGCATGTGTCTGAATACTCCGTGTGTAGCATATTAACATGTACTGTGTATGATGAAGTTGTGTATGTTGTGTGCATGTGTATCGACTGCCTATCCAATGTCCACTACAGTGTAGCCAGAATTGTTTGGGATGCTCTGTGTATTGCATGTGTTTGAGGCAGCTACTCATGCTACTGAGATGTGCATAGTCTCACAGCAAACATGCACAGCATGCATTATGCATAGGTGTGTTACATGTGTACATGGCCTACACCTCACCTATGACATGCACATTTTATTTGCAATATTAAATATAGAACACACTCACCAGCATAGGTCTGCTGCCTTGCTGTCACACCAGAGGGACCTACAAGGATATGAGACAGTTTGTCAGTGGCAACAACTGTGGCATTGCTACTGTGGGTTTGCAGTCTTACAGTAGTACAACGGTTGACAGTCACAGGCCTACACATCATGTTCCAAATTATCAGTATTGCACAACACCAGGATCCACATCTTCTAACTACACAGTACACATCCTCACATATGCATGATCTAACAATAGAGGTAACAGTAGTCTACAAATATGCCATGTTACCTGCACGCTCCATGTGAACTTGCTGGGGGGCTCCTGCCTCCACGATGATACATGTGTGCTGTTGTTGTTGGCCGGGAGCCACCAGGCTCAGGAGCAGCTCCTCCACTCTGGTGAGGGGGGATGGGTGGTAACCCCACCACCTGTGGCAAGCTGTTGCCTACGGACATCAAACGCACGCTGCCGGACATGTCTAAGTAAATCACTGCATCGATGGCGTACCTGCTCATATGTCCGGTTATGCATGCCTATGTCATTTATCCTACAGACAATATCTTGCCACAGTGCAGTCCGCTCATGCTGGTTCTAGCTGGTTCTTGAGAATAGCAGGGTGTAGTTTTGGATGAGACTGGTGGTTAGGATTTCATCCTCTGCTCGACTATAGGTAGGGTTGCGATGGTGGGCCATGCCCTGGAAAACAATGAAACAATATGTGTGAGCAAGTCATGTGGCTCACTTAACATTCTACAGTACAGATATCACTGAACTGCCATAAATAGCAAACTATTGTCAGTCAGAGGATACACACTTTCAATACCACATATCAGTGCTCAACCCACAACTGCCTGACAGTGCCTGGCACGCTCTATATATTAAACCATTTTCTGCACAGCAACAAAGAGAAACCACTATGTAAGATTATGCAACAGTACATGGCACACTGTATGCGACACAATGCACCACCTAGCCACACGAGGTATATATCAAGCTAATGCATAAAGAAATATGTCATCCATTGCAATGATTGTAAAGTCCAGTTACAGTATTACCAGTATACCACAGTAGTTGTTGATGGAAAACCCCTGCCTAAAATATGTGCACATTCGTGAATATAGGTGGCATACTGCTGTACTAGACTATACATGTTGCTAGATATGCACTTATATCCTGTAACACACATATGACCGAGGACATGTTACAGGCATACCCGCACACACATCAGACATGCATACAGGACACAGAGGTATGGGAAACCAGATGAACTTTACGTGTGTACCATACAGTACTGTGTGTCAGTACTTACAAACCCTTCTGCCTGAGGTATGTAATCTGTGAGGACTACAGGGAACACACAAAACAGTGCTTCCAAGCAATGCGGACATACACCATACTGTGCTGTTTAGGCCCAGAGCTTCAGGTAGTACTGCAGTTCATACAGAATTTGGATTCACCAGCAGTACCAATCAATGAGCATACATGTACTGCTTTAGCCTCCAATGGCACGCCCCAATTAACACCAAGGGACTACATCAGACCGTATGCCATACTGCTTTTTCTGGCTAGCAATAGCATACACATCTTTTGCGGGGATCAGAGCTAGGACACATAATACCATGACAGAAACAGTTTCCCACTAAGCTATCCCACATATACACAACTGTGACAAATTCACCAACACATTCACCATCACACTCAGTCAACCTCACATAGCAATTATTGCAACAAGTTCATGTGGGTGTATATTGGCTCATAGGTAGGTAATTGGCTATTGGCCCTAGGGCCTATAGAAGCCTAGCCAGATGGTACCCTGCATTTGACACCCAAGTAATTTAATTTCATGTAACCGTGTCAAGCAGAGCCACAGAGGTGATTCCCGGGGTGTATTTCCTATCTCCCATCCAATCATCAAGACTATTCATGATGAGTGCTACTGAGGAGCTTTGTTTGCTATTGATAGGTAGTTTGTTCCAGAGTATGAGATGTCTCTGAGATGGGAATCTATCCCTCCAGCATGTTCTGTTTATTGAGGTGACAAGGTTTAGGTCCCTAGAGCGTGTTGCTCGTAGGGATTGTGATCTGTTTACGTGGCGCATGTCCAACAGCTCTGGGTTTGACATAGCTTTGTATGTTAGGCAGAGGTCACCTCTGGGTTGGTGGTATGTGACACAGTCTAGCTGTGGTTTTGTGAGACGGTCTGCATAGGGCATCTGTTTGAGGACAGTAATACTCTTTGTGAGGTATGTCTGTGGCCTTTCCAGTTGCTGTAGATGTCTTGTGAGGTACATACCAGAAGGAGCATTGTACTCTATAATGGGGTTTGTGAGTGATGAGTAGAGGGGAACCCTGACCTCTTTTTCCCTGGATGACACAGCTTTTGTGATGAGGTGTGCCACATAGACAGATTACATGACTAGTGTGGCACTGTGATTATCAAAGGGGAGACTACTGTCCACCTGTGCCCATGGTCTCTTATCACACTTTTGGTGTTAAGTCAACTACTACCTATGTGGTAGTTCATGGGTACAGAGTTTTTAACAAAAGGGATGCCAATGCATTTTCGACATTGAGCTTGAGGCCATGGCTTTGTCACCAGGCATCATCTGTCGCAGTAAATATGACTCTGTCTCCCTCTCTATATATACATATATATATATATATATATATATATATATATATATATATATATATATATATATATATATATATACACATACACACATACATATGAACATCCATTTGTGTACATATAGATATACATATAGGCACATATACAGTCCACCTTTCATGGTGGGAATATCAATTATGCGAAGTATGTGAGGTATACAGTTATGTAATGATATTGCACAGTCTTGTGCGAAATGCATTGAAGGTATTCTTAGCCCATGTGGCTTTAGCAGGCCTCATTGGCTGCAACACTGCAAACATAACAAATCACATCCACAGAGTTTAACCACCATATGTCATATACCAGCACTGTATGCTGTCTTGTTTGCCACACACTCCTACCTACATACAAATATGCACATTACAACCTTCACCAACATATATATGACCTCCCTTCACAAACAGTTGCAGTATGTCCCTTGCTCTATGCACATGTACAGATGCTAATATATCTGACATAGATATATCTCTCCATATGTGTGTGCCATACACACACAAGGTCCACACTGTTGTAAGTCTCTGGACCGCACGGCTGACCTGTTGGGCCTTGCTGCAACATGTACAGGTGTCACATGTGAGCACACAATAATATTAGAGGGTGTGTACATAGCTGCAAATGCTAGATTAGCATACTAGCCTGGTACAGCAGTTGCCAATGCTAAGCTACATGTTGATATGACTATCATGCATGTGTTACTCTGTCACATCCATGTTTATATAGCTGTATGCTCTACTCCCCCAAACAGCCATTGTCCACACTACTGTATAGAACACAGATAACATGGATCAGATGTTTGACATTTAATGCTGAGCTACATATATCACAGTTATGTCCCACTGCACACAGCTACACACTGATTTGTCCATGGCAGTAGTTATGCAGGGCATCTGTGCATAGATACGTACTGCTGCCACATATTGATGTTTTAAAGTATGTAGAGTAGTCTTCAAATACATCTACTACATACCAGTAAATACATATCTGTTACATACCTTTCCTTTGTATGTGTTGGCAGTATTCAGTTCTGTGTGTCTTTGCCTTTTTTTTCAGCTGGTGTGAGTGGGTGTGTGTGTCTCTCTCCCTCTGTCTCTCTCTCTCAATATCTGCAATGGGATTATAGCATGTGTGGCCAGCAAATACAGACTGCTTTTATAGGTATCTGCACATGTGCATGTGATGGCCTCTGCACCAATTGGTGGCCACCATTTGGTAATTGCATGCAGCCTGCTGTGTGGTAATTGCAGTACTCACTGTCATAGCAACCCAATGCTATAAATTGCTATGTCAGGTAGGCATAACCCTTTCAGCTTTCCAAAGTGGGGCCCATGCTTGTTTGCTGTGGACACCGTTGTGTAAGTCAGAAGGTTGGTATAGTTCTTATATCTGAAGCTAGGGGTGTAGCCAGTGATTTAAATGTTGTA
The DNA here is from genome assembly GCF_019279795.1 of Protopterus annectens. Classification (NCBI taxonomy): domain Eukaryota; kingdom Metazoa; phylum Chordata; order Ceratodontiformes; family Protopteridae; genus Protopterus; species Protopterus annectens. The sequence goes on along the minus strand of NC_056741.1, from coordinate 56,360,609 downwards.
CTCAGACCTAAATGTTACCACTTCCAGTACACAGTTGTCAGTGTAGGATTGTACTCACCCCTACAAATGCTAACACAAGATACATGTGAGTATGTAGTTTATTTTCTACTTATACAATTAACTGCCATACAAAAGTAGTTATTGAGATGTATTAATTTGGCACGTGAACTGTTTGTGAACTGCTATACTGTGAATATTAATGTACTCACTTCTGCACAGTTTGTGCTTTTTATTGTTGACATTAGCACAGGATGCTCAAGAAAACTGGACAATTCCAGTACTGAGTATGCCTGCCTACAACCTTGGTAGACTCTGAACACACAGGTATATTGTAAATTTGGGTGGGGATGCAGACATACAGAGAGCATTATGTATTATTGTGTGAATGTTATCTTGCTGGACTTTAATGGTTGCTGTGTACCTGTTAGTTTAGCAAGGCAAGTAGTCTGTCTGCATAGCTCCCAACTGTGGACCTATCCAGATGGTAGCCAGATGTTAGGCTGTTATTCTTTGTCTGTGCAACGCACAGGTCTTTACAACACTGGTACAATGGCATTGCTACAGTTGTTTGCTACCATTACATGGCTACATCCTTTGGTATTTCAGTGCTGTACTCCTACATAAGGGTATGCTTGTGGAACTCCTTTCAAAGCTATTTGCACAGTGTGTAACAGCAGAAAAGCTGATATGCCTGTGTGTTTCTGCCTCGGCCAGGCCTCTGAAACACTCAGGTACTTATTTGAACAGAGTGAGGTAAAGGTAGGTAAAAGTGAGGTGCACCTTAAAAATATTAGGGACAGTAAGTGGAGACTTCAGGAGAACCAGTGCATATGAATTACTACACCTTTCTGAAGTACAAGTGGTGTCTAACTCCTACATATTGTCATTATTCATTAGGTGTAATACCCCACCTTTCTGCCTAACGTCAGTACTTTTCAGGGGATTCAGAGGGACACAGCTAACATATGTTTCAAAATCAGGGACATCCCTGATATGTAGTCACAGTTGGGATGTATGTCCTCTGCCCTAGTCAGATATGCCAGTGTTTGTCCTGCTATGATACTGTGTGGGGGTTGTAAAGTGCTGCTGTAACATCATTTACTGCTAGAATGGCTGGTTCTCTTATCAAAGTCATGTAATGCAATTCCACAACAACTGCTGGCAAAGTTCCACAGAACAGGTTTTCTGTTATGGCATTCCTATTTTTCCTTTACATTCACTCATTCTGATGCATGATATATCTATTTCAGCAACAACCTGCTGTATATCTACTGTGGCTTAGTGGTACTTCATGCAGTCTAGTGTATCCAAGGTCTGCGGTTCAAGACTGACAGTGGTGTTTTATTTTGCTGCTGAGCAGAACAAGGGCCCTCACATGCAGGGTGACTAAGGCACTTTTAAGCAGTTGTAAGCAGGTTTGCATGGGCTTGCGCAAAGCTTAGCAATGCTTAGCTAATCACACACAAGCGCACATTTGCGCAAACCCGCTAACTACTCCTTAAAAGTGCTTACTCTCACTAACCCTCGCGCTCATTTCTTTAAAAGAAAAGAAAATGGGGAGATAGGACAGTGGTAAAAAAGGGGCACAAAGAGGGAAAGACAGTAGGGAGAACAGCTCGGGATGTGCAGGACGGGTGTAGGGAAGGTCCATAGCTGCCCATTTCTTTTACAGCAACAGTTGTGCATATGCAATAATTTTGGAGGGAAATATGAAACCTTCCACCCCTGGGAGAGGGGTGAGGACAACAAAGTATGTTGTACTGCCAATTGAATTACATTTTATATGTCCAGCAGACATGTGTGCAAAATGGGTAGCTATGTATGGGGCGTAATTTTTTTTTGGAGGAGATTGCCATTTTTTCCTTTTCCCAGGTGAGAGTGGAATGTGAGGTAGGGGAGGTAGGTTGGGGAGGTAAACAGACAGGACAAACAAGATGCATACAGGAGCAGAATATGACACATGTGGTGGGTGAACACCATTGACGGGGAAGGATGTTTGGAAATCGCAAGCCCATGAGCCCACAGATGGCAACAGTGGAACTGAGATCCCCACCCATAGGCAGTCACCACTGCACCTTCACAGCCCAGAGGGTGGCTGTGCTGGGGGCTGTGTAGGAGGGCCAGGCTCACCCGTGAGTTGCACCACTCGTGCCTCAAGCTAGCATAGAGGATCAGTGACAGAAAGCTCAATCTCCCTACGCATCACAGCCCGGACCATTCGGAGGGTGATAGGTGGCCCTCCTCCGCCCACGCTTGCATGGGGGGACGAGCCCCATCCCTGCAGCTCTTCCACCCAAAGGTGGCACAGGGCCAACAGAGGAGGAGGTTCCAGGCTGGGCACCGGACCTGCTGGTGCCAGGTGCCATCGCCAGCTGAGGTGGGACAGGTGGGTCCGCTGGGACTGGCCTTCCCATACATTCTATGTTTAGGAGGATTTAATGAAAATATGGTTAGTAACAGTCAACAGCATTCCCAATTAGTTATAACAGCATGCAGAAGTATTCCCATTAACCCAACACACCAGAGTTCCAACAGTTGAACAGCAAGCATGACACATGCATATATGGAACAACAGTGGACATTACAACAGCATGCAGGTTTAATTGGTGGCAAGAGGCCACCAATATTATGGTATTTGAATGGGACACATGCATCAAAATAAATGCAGATATTTATAAACCAGTAGGACATTTGTCCCAACAAATGTTTTGAGATTAGACATACCCATTGAGGTGTGGAATTGCATTTTTATGCACATACAGTAGGGTGGAAAATGATAGCTCCATTAACAACTTATATATCCTTCTAGTTTACACTACATTCCTATTGACTGCAGTTATATGTCCCCTACATATATTATTACACTACCCAATTGTCCTTAAATCATGAAATGGGTTTTGCTAGATATTTATATACATGGGCTGTATCTGACATACAAACTGTCCGGGATGCAGATGTTACTGCAACATATTTTGTGAGTTGCTCAGACACACTACTGCTGAGATGGTACACTAACAGCTCTACTTTCCTACACTTATCTAGATATGTTTAGGTGAAATTATCAGTTATATGTTAACAGCTCCCTACATTTCTGCCAGCACAATGACATTTCCGGGGAACACAATACCAAGCTACTCATGTGCCAGATTAACCTGTACATGCTGGGCATGAACCAACAATTGAGGACTGTGACTATGCTTAAAAGCTACTGGCACTCTCTTCGTCCACTTTATATGGGCCTACCCAACTGTGTGTTAACAGCGCTTAATACAACAGTACTATTTCTATAATGCAGGAGTACAACAACATATCAAAGAAAATGACACAGACACACTCCAGGAATTATACCTTTATTAAAGACTTAAAACACTTTTCTAGAGGCTCTCTCATTTATTTTATATAACAGTACATGCAGAATAATTATTAGAGAATTATTATACCTTTCTTTATTGTGTTAAAACACTTTTTTCAGGCTCTCTCATTTATTTTACATAACAGCACAAGCAGAATAATTACTAACCTGCCTGGTGGTGCAGCCTTAGCAGCCTATCTGCATAGGCTTGCTGATTCGCAGCACGGACACCTGCAGCTGTGAAGTAAATTAAGTGATATTAAGACATACCTATCCATAGTATACACTAGAATAGCAATTCTTACATACTTAATTCCATGGCTACTTACTCAGTAGTGGGGCATTTGCTATCCCACGAGCCTCCTGGATCCACTGGTCCAGTTTGATCCACCTTGCATCTCTTCAGGTCTGCGTGGTGGTATCTAACCTGTTCACCAGTCCGAGGGACACCTGTGGCACTGGTGAATTCATGAGCTAGATGGTCTCAGGCTTCCGCTTTGTATTGGGTGCCCTGGTACTGGCCACGCAGGAGTCTCTCCTCATGATTATAGACAATTAGCCAAACCATTACTTTTGACTCCTCAATGCCCCAACGTTGCACTCGAAAATGAGAGCCCTCTCCAGCACCAGCCATTGCTGCCTGCAGATGGGAGCTACAACCATTATGGCAAGTATTCCCACCTATGGACCTTAAATATGCACAATTTCCTGCACTTATTTTACTCAATTTTGAAAAAACTCAGCTGAAGGTACACCCGCTTAGCAATGGGTAAACTTCCATTGATATATATGTGTGTGTTGAAAGTACATGCTTATGAAAAGCTGTCATGGCTTAGTGGTTCAATACTGTGATTATGGTGCACAGTATCCCGGGTTCGAGGCCTGTCATTGCTTTTTATTTTACTACTGGCCAGACCAGCTAGGAGGTGTCACTGTGTTTTACTGACTTTGCTCTACGTTGCCCGATGTTGCTCTGCGTTGCCCAACATTGCCCGGCATTGCGCTAGTTAGCACGGTGCACAGCTACGTGCAAACATGTTCTGTTTGCGCTAGTTGGTGCGATGCGCAACTCCACACAAGGCTATTGCGCTAGTTAGAGCAGTGCTAAGCTATGAGCAATTATACTGAAATTACTTAATACTGGTAAACTTTGCTTAGCAGTGCTTCACATTGCTTAAGATACGTTACTTATGCATTCATCAGTATGCATAACCATTTCACTTTCTTATAAATATATATATATATATATATATATATATATATATATATATATATATATATATATATATATATATATAAAATTTGTTCACTACTACATAGGCCATTTCAATGCTTTTTACTACAATTTCAATGATAAATGTCAGGTATTCTTTTCATATACAGATTTCCAACAGAAAATGAAAAGGGAAGTGGTGGGACTCAAACCGGGAATGCCTCCTCTTTGTTCGAAGGTTCTACCACTACGCTATTGCTATTTTGCTTAATTTGCATATAAGTTTCTTATTATCCTCTTCAATGTCTTGACTGCTAACTGTAGCTAAGCAATGGGCAAACCTGCGCAAACACACGCAAATACGGGCAGCTATATCGGGAATAATAATAAAAAAAAATAAAAGTTTTACATTTTATAATTGTACTGGGATTTAGAATGTAGGGGAGTCTAGTGTTGGGTATGTACACATTTGAGCGGACTCGCTCATGTCAGTGGACATTTCCCAATTGTGTGACTTGCAGGGGCGTGGATTTCTGGACTGTTCGGCAGTCCGACACGCCCCCCCCTGCACTCGTGCATGCTCCGTGTTAGCCTTTGAGTTCAGGCTGCGTGCCCTCATTAATATGCATGGTGCGCTGCCATCTTACTCTTAGACTGGCGTTTCCATGTAAGACTACTTTAGTCTTACACGGAGGATTCGTGAATCCTGGGGTCAGTCTTTTTATATGTATGTTATGCTTCTGTTAACACCTGATTTTGGAATGTGCATTGTACATAGATAGGTAGTGTTTTCCTTAACTAGGATTTAGTTTGATCTAATCAGTAGTAGTGTGCGGGTGGGTACTTGCTGTTCTTAAATTCACTTTTATGGCCCGGTTTATATTGTTTGCCTGGAACAGGCTGGTTTAAAATTAAACAATACGTATAATTTCCACAAGCACTTCTAAGTCTATAAAAGCTGATATATTGAACATTGTGAAGTATTTCTGATTTTTTGTTACTGAGGATCGCTTGTCTGTGATGAATAAAGGCTTGTTGCTTTGGAACACTACCTGGAGCTCATGATTTTTGAAAATGATTGTGACTGAGCTCATCAACGAAGGTTTATGACCAGTAGTTTTATTATTTTTTATTTTTTCCTCAACAATCGTCTTGGGGAGGTTGGAACTAGACAGATTCCTGTGCTTGTTCATTTTTTTAAATTCAGTGATTCCTACATGCTCCCTTCTACCAGTCATTCAGGACAATCGATATTACACTGCTAAACCAAAGAACTACACCCAGATCCTTCACAGGATGTAAGAAGTCTGATTGTTGAATCTATTATGATTTGATTTTATTTTATTAGCCAGGGTAGTGCACTTAGACTCAGCCTACGGAAAGACAAAAATGCAGGGATTAACAAAACAATCAGTTCTATAATTACATAAAAAGAATGTTAAATAAAATGATGAAATAATACTGCTAATGATGAAAAATCAAGCTATGCACAGTTTACTTAATACTGTAGAAGCGAGTATGCTCCAGCTGTGAATATTAGATCTTACATTATTTATACAATATACAATGTGTGGTGGTCCTGTCAAGTAGTGGTAGGCAAAAAAGGTATTTTACAGAGTGAAAACAGATTAAATAAGAGCGTGAAATAATGGCAAGAAAGAAGTTGGAAAGGTAAACAGAAAAGAGGGAGGGAGATGAGTGAGAAAGAGAACAAACAGATGGACTGAATGGGAGAAAAGAAGTGTATACAAAGGGGTGTTCAGAAATAATACCTCTCAACTGTCCCTAATTTTGTGTTATATTTTACCCCTGTCCATCACACAATTTTCGATTTTCTGGCAAATTGTTGAGGACTGCAGTCAGTCAATAATGCCAAATATTAGAGGTTCATCCTTCGTACTGCTCAGCAAAACATGGTGTTGCTGTAACTTTGTGAGTAAATTGGAGTAATATTTAAAAATTAAAATCTGGCTCTTTTCTTTCTCCAGTATCTCTGACTTACAGAATTCTCTCTCTCTGTCTCTCTCTTGCAGCTAAATGATTGCCAGGGAAAGATTCCGGAATGATTGTCAGGGAAAGATTCCGGAATGATTGTCAGGGAAAGATTCCGGAGAGATAAGGACCTGTTTTGGCATTTGTTTCTTTTTTTTGCAAAGATGGTGTTGGGGAGTTCAGTGACTGATGACATCCGTGAAAAAAACTACACAAGTGTGTTTGCTGGAGGCAGAGATACACTACAGAACATCATACAACACTTATCTTGTCTTGGTAAGAACACAGTGTAACCAGTCATCAACATTGTACAACTTTTAACAAAAGGCAAAAGAAAAAAATCCTACTTAAAAAGCGACAGGAACCTTAGAGCTGTTGTGGAACACAAACAATTAATGATGCTGTGACAGGGGATAGCCACCACTACCTTGGGAGACAAACCCTTCACTAGTGTGGAGTACCAAAGGAAATTGGGATGCTCCCAAAAATATTTAAGGGCTCACTTGATAAAAGTGTTTACAGAGGAGAGCATGTGGCCCAACAGAACCAGCTGCCCCTGCTTAGGTCTGATGGTTCTGGTCAAGTGATGTCAAAGTGACTTCCTAGGCAGCTGGTCCACCTGTAGGATCCCCTTTACAGGCAGAATTTAGTGGCAGCATTAGAGAGCTGGCCTCAGATGTTTCATCAGCAGTACCACAACTGGATGACTTTTTTGAGGTGTCTGCTGAGGTGACAGTCTTCCTTGGGAGAATCCTAGACTGTCCTTTTTCCAACTAGTTATAACTCTAAAATTGCTGACTACTTTGATGGATTTTTCTTCAAATGAGTTGCCACCATTGTTATCAGGCCCTTCAATATTACAATTGGGTCTTCAGCCCTGCTGATACCCAAGACCTGTTTAATTAATCCATTGACACAAATCCTCACATCTACTGCTGTTTCTTTACAGCTTAACTACAGAAAGTTTGTAGAAAAATATTTAGTGATGTTGGAAAGAGACACCCTATTGCTTGCAAATGCCACTGCTTTCCACTTCAGGGATGGTGATGCAAAAGAAAAGGAAGGAGAAGAAACCCTCCCCTGAAGGGTCCTCAGATTCTGGCCTGGGAAAAGGGAATTTGGCCTTGTCAACCAGACCAGCTAATAGGACATGGCATAGAAAATGATAATTATAGCATTTCATCAGGGTATTCTTAAGTGATGCAAGTCTTCGTGGATGCATTTGATAATGACTCATCAGAGCCAGACTCCTGATCCCCAGCACATGGGGAGCCGTACGGATTTTATAGGGTTCTAGAACAGCACAAGTATCTATAAAAGAACCTTGTGGTAGACCATTCAGTTATCTGGTTGCTTCTAGCTGATTCTGTAACCAGGTCCAAACACTCCCCCTAATGGCAGGGTGAATTGTGTGCAAGAAAGATGTGGTAAATGATGGTATTTTTGTCCAGTAGTGGATGTTTCTGTAAGTCAGAGATACTGGGGAAAGAAAAGAGCCAGATTTTAATTTTTAAATATTACTCCAATTTACTTACAAAGTTATAAGCTGTCTGACCCACTTAATCAAACAGAAGTGGATGTTTTTAGATGGAAGAGGACATTAGTGACAAGTCTGGCATGGAGAGAGTAGTATTCTCAAATGACGGCTAAAGAGGGAAAACACTAAATTAGGTAAAGATATGATGCAGTGGATGTATGTTCCAGAACAGCTGTCACTGGAACAATGATTAGGAGGATCCAGTACTTATAGATGCAGCCCCTACCAAATTATGTTGAGGACTGGTTGTTCAATGCTCCTCTAGAAAAAGAGAAAATGCTTGGCCCACCTTCCCAGGAAATTCTGAAGTCAAGAGGAAAAAGAGGAAACCATCTAGTTTGTGACAAAGCTGTTACACCTACATACTTGAGGAAATAACCCATGGTGGCCATTCTATATAGAAAGAAGACCAAAGTGGACCAGTACAGACATAACAGATAGCTGCAAAAGAGACAACAAGCTTGGAAGGGGAAAAAGGTTACTTCAGTGATGTAGAAGAGCTCCATTGGTCAGCAGTGTTAACTCCTACCTATGAATACTTTTTCTCACCCCCCTCAAAAAAAAAAAACACACCCACTCATTTTCTTGAAACCTTTTGAAATGGAGAATTTTGTGTTTTTAAGAAAATTGGTCTCATGTAATTTTGGGCAGAGATGGATACGAGAGATTGCAACCTCAAGTTAAACAACAGAATTTGTGGTTTCCTCCCTTCCTTGACATGCCACCTTTTCCCATGATTCAGCTGTAATCTCAGGCTTATATCACATAATTTGTGCAGTGTTCTCCCTTTTTTGACATGCCACCTTTTCCCATGATCCTGCTGTACATGGCTAAGCACATTATTCAACAAGCCTTAAAATGCAAGGCTGAAAAGGTTGTTAGAGGTTGTTCCAGCAGGCAGAGAAAGGAAAAGGTTTTTACTAAAATCTATTCCTGATTCACATGAAAGAGAGTCCATGGAGACACATCCTAGACATATCCAACCTGAACAAGTACTTGAATTATAGGATACTTGGCACTCACTTCATCCCATCTTGCTAACAGACACCTTTCTGGTCACACTGGACATGAAGATGCTGACCTACCCACATGCCTGTGCACAAAGCTTATGGGCAACATCTCAGGATCACAGAACGAAGTTTCCATTTACATGTCACCATTCTGATCTTTGGCCTGAGTTTTCACCAAGTGCACAGCACCAGCCTCTGTGCACCTGAGGATATAACAGGTACTATATCAGCACATACTTGGTACTTTGCTTGATTCAGATATATTTCTTTGGAGAATTAGAGAAGATACTCAGCTATAATATCCTCTGCCTTCTCAATGTTGGAATATCCCTAAACTACCAAATGTGAATCCTGCTTCTCTCATACATCAATACCTTCTTGAGGAATTTCTTGACATCACAACCAGTTTAATGTCTCCACTTCAGAATAAGGTATTACTAAGTCAACATTTCGTAAATATTTCACAGAACCTCATCTAAGAACTAGAATGCTCCTGAACTTTCTAGAGCACATGCTAGTTTCCATTTGAATGGTATACCATGCAAGGCTACTTATAAGGAAGTTGCAATCATATTTAGTGAGTCTGTGGGTACAGCATGATCAGTCCCTGGACAAAAGGATTCCTCTTATCGCCTCCATCAGGAGGGAATTTATTTGGTGGACTAATCCAGTTAACAACAACTTGGACCGGCCCTTCTTTCTTCTATTCCTAAGCCAGGCTCTGACAACAGAGGTCTTAGGTTATCCATCTGAGCCCGCAGACAAGCCATTAAAAAGGTATGAGATAGGTCATGCAAGAATGCCAAAGGCAAGGAGATACATGTGAAAGAGATTATGGGACTCATTTATGCCTTCCAGGCTTTCAATTCAGTATTAAATCTAGGGACCTTTTGAGTGGTAACAGACAATAAAACTCTGCTGTGGTAAACCAACAGGAAAGGAAACATTCATAGGTTCATAGGTAGGTACTAGGCTATCTGCCTGAAAGCATTTATAAGCCTAGCCAGAATGTCTTGGCTTTCGCCGCCCCATTAGATTAGTTCCCTGTGCCTCTGTCCAGCAGAGCCATTGAAGTGATCCCTGGGGTAAACTTTCTGTTTCCCATCCACTTGTCAAGGTTTCTCTTGAAGAGGGTTAGCAAGGAGCTCTGCCTAATGTAGATTGGAATCTTGTTCCAGAGCATGGGAAGTCTCTGGGGCAGGAATCTATCCCTACAGCACATCCTATTTATTGTTGTGGTAAGGTTTAGATCCCTGGAGCATGTGGCTTGAGGGAATATGGTTTTCTTTAGGTGGAGCATGTCCATTAATTCTGGGTTGGATATGGCCTTGTATGTCAGGCAGAGATCACCTCTGAGTAGGCGGTATGCAATCGAGTACAGTTGGAGTTTCTTCAATTGAGCTGCATAGGGCATCTGCTTGAGGCCAGTGATTCTCTTGGTGAGGTACTTCTGTGGCCTTTCCAGTTGTTGCAGGTGTCTTGTAAGGTACATTCCAAATGGGGCATTGTACTCTATGATGGGTCTGATGAGTGATGCATAGAGGGGCCCAATGACCTCTTTCGATCTGGATGCAAACCCTTTTGTGATTAGGTGGGACACATAGAAGGATTTTCTAACCACTTTGGCAATGTGATTATCAAATGAGAGGTTACTATCTACTTGGATCCCCAGATCCCTTATTATGTCTTCCGTATTTAGGGGGCTACCACCTATGTGGTAGTTTGTGGGTACTTTGTTTTTTCCAAAGGGGATGACTATGCATTTTTTGGCATTTAGCTTGAGGCCATGATTTTGACACCAGGTATCTGTCTCAGTGAGACCCTTTTGGAAGATGTCTGTGTCAGCCGGAGAGTCAGTTATAGCCCCTAGTTTGCAGTCGTCTGTGAACTTGGTCAGCCATAGTCCTCCTGTGCTTGCATGTACCTCTGAGAAGTATATGCTGAACAGGAGAGGTCCTAGGATTGAGCCCTGGGGAATGCCACTTGTAACTGGTTTAGAGTCAGACCTAGCTTCTGCAACTCTTACCATGTGGGTTCTGTCCGTGAGACAGTTGGCAATCCATCTTGTGACGTAGGAGTTTATGTTCAGGCTGGTGAGCTTGTCTATAATACCTGAGTGGGGAATGGTGTGGAAGGCCTTTGCAAGGTCTAGGTAGACTGTGTGGACTACCTTTCATCTATAGCCTTGGTAACTATCTCAAAGAAGTACACCAGGTTGAAGAGGCACGATCTGCCCTTAACAAAGCCAAACTGGGTAGGGTCCAGTGTTTGGAGGTTTCCAATGTCTCTGTTAATGAGATCCACGATGATGCTCTCCATAGCTTTGCAGACCAAGCTAGTCAGGCTTATAGGGCGATAGTTCCCAGGGTCCATTGTGGATCCACCTTTGTGGAGTGGAATAACCGTTGCTGTGCGCCACTCTGTGGGCATGTAGCCTGTGGACAGGCTGAGTTTAAACAGTGTGTTTAGGTGAGGGGTTAGTTCATCTTTGCTCTCATGTAGGACGCAGCCTGGGACACTGTCTGGTCCTATTGATGCTGTGTTTTTGGATTTGGAGAGGGTTGTTTTAACCTGAGTGTCTGTGATTTAAGGGGCACTACATTCTTCTGGTATAGTTATGGGGCCTTTTGGGAGTGAGAGGGGGGTGAAGTTTGCACTGAACCTGTCTTCCAGGATGTTGGTGATATTGGTCGGTTCAGTGTATTTTGTGCCATTCTGTACTAACTCCGAGCACATCTGAGCACTGCCACTTAGATTCTTGACATAGCTAAAGAATGCCTTGTGGTTATCTTTGGAGTCCATGGCAATTTTTCTTTCAAAGCTAGCCTTGGATGATTTTATGAGGGAACATAGTTTCTTGCTGATACTGATCAGGGATGTCTTCCCTTCCTGGGATTTTACTCTTTTCTGTACTAGTTTCCTCCTTCTATTGTATAGCTTGTTTATGGCAGGGGTCCACCAGACTGGTTTACTTTTCTTGGAGGAGTGAGTCTTGGTTTTGTTTGGGATAGCATGATCCATGCATTCTTGTAGGTGACGTAGAGTGCATTAGTAAAGGATTTTGCAGCTTGGACAGCATTATCCTTTAGCATGGGGGCTTTGAAACTTCCCACCTCGGTCTTAAGTAACGTGAAGTTTGCTTTTGAAAAGTTTTCACAGTGGTTTCTTTGACCAGGGTGGTGGTGGAATGTGGATATCCAGAGTGATTAGTTTATGGTCGGATCTAACCAATGAGGGGTTGACCTCCGGTGTGGAACACCGGTCGCCCATGTTGGTGATGACTAGGTCCAATATGTTGTCACCTCTGGTGGGGGTGTTGACCAGTTAATCCATGGCGCTTGAGTTTATAAATTCTAGGAAATGTTGGGCAAGGGAGTTTGTACTTGAGTAGTTCTCCCAGTTAATGTTTGGGTAATTCAAATCACCCAATATCAGGGTGTTTGGTAGGACCTTTATGTTTCCCAGTGTTTCCAGGAATGTGGAGTGGAAGTCCTGGGACATGGTGGGTGATCTGTAGCAAGCTATAATTTCAATAGCAGTTTTGCCCATTGTTAGTTGCACGTGGATGATCTCTGAAGCATCGTGCTGTGCCACTAACTTGGAGGTGTGAGTATCTTTGATGAATATGGATACTCCCCGCCTTTTGTATTTCAGTCCAAGTTTTGTGGCCGGTTTTGTGGTGCAACTGTAATGGTCTGTGTCTTCCAATGTGGGAAACTTTATACATACCATCCTCATGTTCACACTATCTCATGGCTACAGACCTGAAGATCATCAGATGGAAAGTAGATGATAGTCTTAATGGGTTCCTATCAGTTCATCAAAAAATCAGTTCATTGAATGACATTTTTAGTTTAATTACATTGAACATGCCATTCATCGAACTGTTCATACTGAGATTATGGTACAGTGAGGATCGAGAAATTTGCACTTTCCTCACTGTAGTGCAATCTCAGAGTTGGTATATATAATTAGCGGGGGGGAACACAGCCCCCCACATTAAGGGAATTTGATGAGCGGCATTTTTGATGCTATGCCATTTGTTGGAGTGATGGTTCGATGAAGTGATATAGACCAATCTTAATGTGTCATACACATGCATCTTTGGAGGCAGCATTCACTATCAGTGACCTCAGTAGCAGTATGAACTTTTTGTGCTGATACTCAGGTCACTGTGCAGTTGTCATGGCCTCATGCATGTCATGCAAACTCTTACCTGCTGCCCCCCTGTACACATCTACTAGTTGATTCCAACAGCTGCGCATATATATATCTCTGTGCCAGTTTGAAAGGCATGGCAGCATTAGACTCCCCTTCCTGTGTATCTTGCCACTGACAGGGATGACTATGTCAGAGACAGTGTACATATCAGATGTATCTGATATCAGATATCAGAACCATTGGAGTCAAATGATGACACATGGCCTGCCATCCCTACTTGTGGATGCAACAGGACAGCTCTAGCCTTGAAATGCTTAGGCTGCACAGGAAATGCTGACAATAGTTACACAGTGACATGCCAGTCCAGTCACTGGAGGATGTGATTCCTGACACCCAACAATCTCCCAGAGTACACAGCTACAGCATTTGCTTCTGATGATCCTACCCCTCATTGTAAGTGTTGTTATCACCCATCACTATATCCTGCCCACACCTATCCTGTGTGCATTGATTATGTCTGATGCACAGTGTGGCCAGCCCTGAATATCCCGAGTATTACAGCATGTATCATGTTAGTTTGCGTTGTCTATGTCATGCCCCACAGCTGTGCACCAGACATCAGTGCTGCAATGCATTGCATCTCTTTCTGCCTTACCTGTGGTTCTGCTTCTCCATTGCTTTTCCCTGTATCACCTCTCTGTCCTGGTAATGTGGATGCATCATTTACAGTACACCCTGGCTTGGTGTTATCCTGCTGCACTGCATGTTTCACAGCAGTATACTGTATAATATGGCACACAGTACAGATACTTTGTTGCACATTTCTGACAGCAATGTAGTGTGCTACCAAAGGTATCTAAACAGCATAATTTATCCATCGGAAGTTTAAAAATTCTTTTCATTATATTCTTGTTTTGGCATGGGTGGCCATACTGTATAGCATTTCTGCCACTGTTTGTGAGTTTTTATTGGGGGGGGTCCATCATCCATGGCTCACCTGCAATATATGAGATACAATATCATATGTTGCCTGCTATCAGCATGCATGCCTCTTGTATGTATAGGTCATTCTGTCTACAATACGTGTGCAGCTACCAACCAAGTGAATCTGTGGGAAGTCATTTTTTTTAAGGAAACAGTGTAATGGATCGGACATATCTCAAATGTGTAAATCATATGAACTGCCTAGGTGGCATGTGTACACATTGTAGATAATGATGTAGGTGTTCCAAACCACTTGCCATTTCAGAGAGTGATAGCTCTTCCTATTTATATGTGCAATCTATGGCCTCAAAGAACTCTGCAATCTTGTGGAATGAATGCACAGAGCTGGTGCTCTCCTGTGGTGTCCTTGGAACCCAGATATGCATCTCCTGATGTTATAATACGATGTTGATGAACTAGTTAATTTTTCACAAGATACAGCCCTGTGACACACCTTCCATGTGTTCTGTAAGTCATTGGAAGGTCCTGATGCTAGGATGGTTAACACTGCACAGACCTTTGTGTCCATTAGAATGGGCATGCTATGCAATCCCCTCAATTACACTCATGGGGAACACAGTCCAACTAGGTTCCATAATTTAAGCCTGTCAGCTCTGACCAAAGCAGTTAATCTGCTGCTCTGCCATTGTTGATATCTAAGCTGCTGCATTAATAACTTCATTGGTGAGGGTTCTCACAACACACAACATTGCCAGGACTGGCCACTGTGGCAGCTATCAACACATGCTAACGAGCTACTGCTGCTGCTACTGTGTCTAATATGGCTCAAGTCATGTACTCTGCAAATCATGGGGTTCAAACCGGGTTAGTGCGGGCATGCAGCTTCATCATTTATATAGCTCTGAATCACTGCACCATCTTAGCCTCCTGCATATGCATATTCTGAGTCGCTCATATGTATGGGATTTCTTATTTACATGTTATTATGTGTTCAGTTGCATATATCATGCAATTTTAAATGTTGCACTTTCATGCAACCAATGCCTTAGGATTACCCACCCCTTGTGAGCGGATGCCAGGTCTGGCCTTAACTGAAATCATACCCTAAACTAAGAACTCCATTGTACTCTCCAACTGCCTACTACTCCATGAATGCACACACACACACACGCACACACACACACACACACACACACACACACACACACACACACACACGCACACACACACACACACACACACACACACACACACACATATCCCCTAGTACCTCCAACCTATAGTTACAAGGCACAGGGTTTGATTCTCACCTTTCAAAGGGAAATTGGCTAGGCTTAAAATTGCCCACAAAGGCAGCTAGCTAGTACTTAACTATGAAACTAATAAACCCCTGGATCCCGCCATCATGGTGACCCCCATGTTATCCAGATTACATTTTATTTTACCTTTCCTCATATTTTGTCTTTCTCATAGATTTTTCATGCATCTTTTCAACACATCCTAACTGGCCAAAAGTGCATTTTCATAACTGTGGAATAAATA